>NC_061119.1:213702243-213713289 GCF_002878395.1 Capsicum annuum
CCCACTAAGTGGGAATACACTGGGTTTGTTGTTGTTGTTGTTGTTGTTGACATGACCTGAGCTTAAATGAATCCTTTAGTTGACACCAACTTGTTTTTTGTTTGTTTTGACATGAGGTGAAGTTAAATGAATCGGTCAACTTGTTTGAGACTGTGGTGTAGATGTTGTTGTAGTTGAACTTGAACGAAGCAGTGATGATTCATATCGTCGACCCTGACTTGTTTGGGACTGAGGTGCTGGTGTTATCATTGTTGTTGTTATTGATGTAGTTGAACCTAAATGAAGCGGTGATGATTCGTATAGCGAACCCCGACTTGTTTGTGACTGAGGTGTAGATGTTGTTGTTGTTGATGATGTAGTTGGACTTCACAAGCATAGTTGGTATTGAGTTTGGATAAAGGAGGAGGGTTAAGGTAGGTTGAGTGTCAGTCAGTCGGTGTCATTGTTGATTCGTATAGCTGACCCTAACTTGTTTGGGACCGAGGTGTAGATGTTACTTTTATAGTTGATGTAGTTGAACTTCACCAGCATAGTTGGTCTCGAGTCGGGATAAAGGAGGAAGGTTAAGGTAGGTTGAATACCAATGTCAGTGATTTTCGTATAGTCGAGCCCAAATTGTTGGCCAGAAGTGTACATGTTGTTATGGTTGATGTAGTTGAACTTCACAATCATAGTTGGTCTCGAGTCTGGATAAAGGAGGAGGGTTAAGGTAGTTTTGACTGCCGTGTCAGTGATGATTCATAGTCGACCCCAACTTGTTTGGGACTGTGGTGTAAATGTTGTTGATGTAGTTGAACTTCACAAGCATATTGGTCTTGAGTATGGATGAAGGAGGTTTAAGGTAGGTTGAATGCCAGTGTCAGTGATGATTCATATCGCTGACCCAAATAGATGATGAATATGTCGAGATGTATTCGTTAAAAAAAACGAGATGGAAAAAAAACTCCACAGCTATGACATATCGTGATATGTGTAATAGTGGGGGAACTTGTTTGGGACTGAGGTATAGATGTTGTTGATGATGGGGTAGTTGAACTTTACAAGCATAGTTGGTCTGGAGTCTGGATAACGATGGAGGGCGAAGGTAGGTTGAGTGCCAGCATAGAAATAGTCTAAGTGTCTAACTATGATGAATCAGTAAGATGAATAGAGGTGATTCCTATAAGCTGAACCCTGTTAGTTTTGGATAGAGGTAATACAATAACATACCTAGTGTAATCCCACAGGTAGGTAGGTAGGGTATGGGGTGGAGAGGCTGTTTCCGATAGTGGCAAAATTGATATATAAGGTGTTGATAAAGTTGGACACTTTTTTGTTGAATATTTCGTTCCGACTTAACTATTGACAATTCATAATTGATTTGGAAACTTATAGCTGATAAAGTAATTTGTTTTATACCTTTGGTTGCCTTTGAAGTTGAGCTTGGTCTCAATTTTGGATAACGGAGGAGGGTTAAAGTATGTTGAAGGAGTGTAAAGACAGCCTAATTGTGATGAATCATCGAATTACAAATGGTTCATGCAAGCTAACGCCTAGTAGTTTGGGATTGAGGCATAGTTGAATATATAAGTCGTTGATAAAGTTGGGGACACTTTTTGGCTGAATACTTCCTTCTTATTTAACTAATGACAATTGATTTGATTACGTTTCCAGCGTTGTATGTTGGTAGGGGAATAAAATGTTGGAGGCAATTGAAATGCAAAGGACAACATTGTTGTGGAGTTTATGCGTCTTGGCCTCTCCTGGACCTAAATATTGAATCCAAAATGAAAATGTCAGTATCAGGAAGTATAGACGTTGAAATATGGAATAGTTCGACTCTGAATATGATTTTAGTATTATAGAACTCATAGTGATTAGTAATCAGGTTTGCTATAATTAACAGTCGTAATGCATCGAATTACATTTTACTATAGCGAGAGAATTACCAGCAAATTGTATCTAAAATCGTTCTGGTAATGCGGTTGTGTACTTGTGTTACAATCATCTACAGACGATTAGCTGAGGGTACAAACATATGTTTAAGCCTCCTGAAGAATTGGTTCTTTCCATCTTATTTATCTTTTGATGTCCTTTTACGTGTGCAGTAATATGACTTGTCGATTATTTCAAAGTCATTTTGTTCGTAACTATGTTGATTTTGTGGTTTGTAGGTCAGTTACTATTTTAGAAAGCCGTGTCCCAATGACATAGTAATATTCAAAAGCCCTCCAGTTCTTCAGGAAGTAGGTTATAGAGATGACGATGTATTTATCAAGAGGATTGTTGCAAAGGAAGGTGATATTGTCGAGGTGAGTTCAATAGATGATAGAAGCAATACTACTATTTTCTTATCGCCATGAACTTGAACTGCTTAATTATGACTGGTCGATTGGTATTTCATAGCCACCACTATTTTATGTTACGTTAAATAGCTATAGAAGCAACTGAATTGATTGATAGAGTGCATGGGTGACAATACCCTCGGTATTTCGTTTCTTCTATGCTCCCTCAACAATAAGAGTTGAGTCTCTCTTTGTCAAAACCATGCACCCACCTGGTCGATTGAATCAGTATATTGAGAGACCAGACCCTTTTGTAGAAACTCCGTTTGGGTAAGGCATCTTCTCTCTGCCATTCCCGGTCTGTTGATTTATCATTTCTTTTTAGAATCTTTGCCAATAGCATTACATAGATGATATATAACCACGGGCATTACCCAAGTGTCCTGGATGTAATTGCAACCTCTAGGCTGAAATTTTGATCCATGGGCTTGAACTAGTATCTGCGCGCGTTGTCAAATAGCATGCTTCTCCGCCATTTGATTACTTCCTTTTTTCTTAACAAGTGCTCTAAGCCAGTGCCATAAAGCGTAATTACAGATTGTGCAGATCTTCTTTTGTGTGTAGGATTGCATCTTCATCATGTACAAAACCTGGTTTCACCGAAAAGCTAGCGAAAATATACATCTTTGTTTAATGACATGTGTGTTTCTTCTGCTGCCTTACAAAAAAATGCTATTTCTGTCGAGCATACCGTCCTCCTCTCCTTTTTTGTCCAGCTTCGGATCCTGTCCACTTCTACTGGTTTTGTTCTTATAAGGATCAAAACAATAATACAGTGGATCCGGCTCAACGACAATTATGGAAGATACTGTCCACTTCACTGATATGGAGAAAGATCATATTAGACTTTGCCATATTACTTTCATTTTTCATTCTTAAACATCCGAAAGATAACTCAAAATTTCAACCTGCTTCCTCATTTAATTGTTTTAGACCGACACTTTCTTCCTAACAATTTCGTCAAATTAGAACGAGAACTAGTTAGGAACTCATCGGCTGTGCAAGTGTTCTAGTTAATAGAAGAGGAATGTCGAGGAAAATTTGCCATATTATTCAAAAGAGAGACCTCCTGCACTCCCTTTGTGATGAATCTCCAATATCCATACATTTAAATCGTTGCAATATCTTGTCTTTCTCTTCCGGTTTATTTTGGAGAGGATGAGAGTAGTTTGTATTACCGAATATATGCCCAAATTGCCAGCAGTGTAAAAGGAAATATTTTGGTGATTCTTCCTAGTGCAGGTTCATGAAGGAAAACTGATCGTAAATGGGGTTGCGAGGAATGAAGATTTTATAAACGGGCCACCCAATTACGAAATGACACCAGTGGTATGTTCCGTCTTTCCTGATTCATGTAACTCGAGATCAGTTCCCTTCCAGTTCATTACCTTGAAAAGTTCTGAATATACCAAAGTATTGGCTCAACCAGATTTGACTAATACTCCCCCCGTTTCTATTTGCTTGTCTTACTTTCCTTTGTAGTCTTTGTCAAAAAGAATGCTTCTTTCCTGTTCTGGAAACTCTTGATTTTCAACTTTCCGCATGACATGTTTAAGATCACAAGATTCAAACATCTTCTTTCATTTTCTTGAACTCTGTGCCATTCTTTTTCAAAAACCTCCATGGTTGTAGCCAAAGTCTGTTGTTTAATTTCCATCTAGTGTAAGAAGAATGTATACTGTCCTTACTGTTTCTTATTCATGTCGATCTGCAGCGTGTACCTGAGAATTCAGTTTTTGTTATGGGTGATAATCGGAATAACAGCTACGATTCTCATGTATGGTGAGTTTTCCGCTGTCTGAAAACCTGGAGCTGCTCCTACAAACTCCTTGTTCGTTAAATATGCTCACGTTAAGTCTGGTTTTCTTTCAACAGGGGAGCACTTCCTGCGAAGAACATACTAGGTAGGTCCATTTTTCGGTATTGGCCTCCTTATAGAATTGGCGGGACAGTTCTTCCTGAAGGTTGCGCTGTCGACAATAAGCAGGAGAGTAGTTTAACAACGCCTCAATGACTTAGAAGTCGCGATTTTTCCTTTTTTTTTTAAACCTTTTTGGAATTGACATGAAAATGTATTTGAATTTTCTGTTCATTGGCATAGTACCATAATGTGTCTAGTTTGAAGCAGAGTGTAATGTAATGTACAATAGCAGGCATTTGACTTAGGGCTCTTATTTGAGTCTAAGGTTTATTTATATTGGAAACAACTTCTTTACCTTCATTAGTTATAGGTGAGTCTACGTACACACCACACTCACCAGACCCACGCTGGGTATGTTGTTGTTTATTTGACTTTGTGCTCTTTGTAATAATCTATGCCTTCCCTATTTCTCAATTGTATCGAAGATTTGACTAATAGGTTGTGTTGTGTCGACATCCTTTCATCAACCATTTTTTTTAGTTTTTAGATATCCAGACGAAAAAAATTTCAATGAGAATAGGAAATCAAACTTACCAATGATGGCAAATTGGCAGTATGCAAAGCAGTTTTGCAGTTGATTAGACAAAAGACTAAATATGACACAATTACTACTTACTCCGAACATGACCCTAAATAGGAAAATGTGAAGAATGCAAATTGAGTTACGATAGAAGGCTCGTATCAAGGCATGCACACAGCTTGTTTCTTGTCTATTGTTGTCTTGAGCTGGGGTATATCAGAATCAGCTTCTATACACATACAAATCTCTACCCACCCCAAACCTCTCACTTTGGTGAGTTGCCTTTCAAAAAAGGTGTCAAATACAACAAAAAACATCTACTGTGAGAGCATAATATCAGGCAGTCTTTGTAACATAGGACATTATTATATTTTTCTTAAACTTAAAACATGTTTTTTCTCACATATTCTTGGTGAATAAAGAGTGAAAATAGCTAGATAATCACTCCCCAAGTGCAACAAAAAGCTGAAGAAAGATGGCACTATATCAAACACTATACATTTGTGCTGGCATAAGCTATTTCTTGTTACATTGTGAAAGAGCTACATATAGTACGCTAAAACGCCCATACAGCCTATGAACTGCTTAAACCTGTCGAGGGAAGAAACTTCATTTTCTTGAACACGCATTCCCAAATTAGCAATGTTTCCATGTCTGTAGGGATGTCAATGGAGCGGTGCAGGTGCGGAGCAAGTTAAAGTAAGATTTTTATTAAATGATGCGATGCATGTTGCGAATATATGCGGATTTAAAATAAAAAAAGTTAAAAATTAATATTATTCTCGTTAATATACCTAAAATTATATGTATTCTTTACTTAAAAATTGATGATACTTAAAATAACATGTATAACACTACAAATAAATAATCTTATAGTAGCTTTTTTAACATCTCTATTCATTTAATAAAAATATATTATTTGATCATTATTTGTACACGTTATACTTTTTAATAAATCATAGTGAAAAGTAATATAATAAAAATTAGTTATTATTTTCTAATTGTAGATTTTAAAATATTATGATTTTCAATGGAGTTACAATTTTTTCAAAAAAAAAAAGGAAAAAATCAAAACACGGGGCGGTGCAGTACGGTTATGCACAGGTATAAATGTGAGACGAATTTATGCAGGTTTAAAGGTGATGCGGTGTGATGAATTTTAAAACTTGCGAATTTAGAAACAACCCGAACACCCACACCGCACCACACCATTTTCATCCCTACATGTATGTGATCTTCATAGCTCCTACCCGAAGATAAATCAACTGTTCCAGATTCGAGGTGCCACTCAGAGCACCAGAATAAAAGACAACATTCAAATACGCAGTCGGGAAAATTTTACTGTGGGCCAGGAGTGCCACGTAATACTAGTGGGAGGGTATTTTTCAACGAGGAAAAACGTAGTGCCCACTAGTCTTTTCGAGAAAAAGGTTAAAAACATTCTTGTACTCTGATTAATTAATTAACTTTAATTTTGTGACAGTATGGGATCAAATTTATCCTTAATATTATCAAAATAAACAAAATTACCCCTCCAATAGATGAAATCCATCCAAATTAACTGTTTTCAATTAAATAAATAATTTTCACTCATCTAATCTATTTTTAACCAACCAAACCACCTAATTAACTCTCTTCCCAAACACCCACCCACCCATTTTCTCTAACTTAACAGCCATCGTCGTAAATGGGCAACATCTGTTGTTGAAAAAATGATTCTGTTGTTACTTTCCTTCTTCTTGGAACCCAACAACCTTTCTAACACCAATTTCCTTGGTGAAAAATAAGAAGAAAAAGATAGGTGGATACCATTTCGTCCTATATATACTGAACATTAGAAATTTAATTAAAATTTTTTTTTTTTTTTTTTGAGAAATGGTATCTTCCTCCTTGAGAATCTTTGTTCCTCCATGTCAAGAAAGCAGTTGACGACTTGTGTGGAGCAGACGATTTGGGTAAGCCATTGTTGCGTTGCTCTATCAGGTAGGGTGTGTGGAAAGCATCTTGCTGAAAAAATTGGGATTAATGTCAAGAATTTTGTTCTGATTCGTGTGTGGCTGTTCTACCCATTTCCAGAGGTGACAGTTGATTTGGGGAAAATGAGTGTGTTAGGAAAGAAGATTAAGTTAATTAAGTTCATTGTAACAATTTTATTTAGTAAATTTAACATCATACTATCACAAAGGGTTAAAATTAACCAATTAATCAAAGTAGAAGGATATTTTTGACCCTTTTTCCCTTAAAAATAACATCCCACGGCTATTACGTGGTACTCATGAGCCATAGTAAAATTTTCCAATTTTTATGCAGAAAAATAGAGTGCTCAGAGCTTCTTAGACGGTAGTGTTGTCAACAGACCAAAAGTCTCAAACGCAAAATTTTGCATCAGATATAATACGTCGATCACTACTTTTGCATCCTCGACTGAAGGGAGGTTGGCCAAGAGAGAATCAGATATAATACGTCGATCACTACTTTTGCATCCAAATATTGGGATGCAATTCAGATGACAATAAATACCCCATCATTTTCTCTTTGCCAAAGACACAAAATTAAGCCATACTGCTGATAAGAAGAAACCTCAGCAAAAGCAAAGATGGATCAAATATAGCCATCATTGGCTCAGATGGAACCTCTTGGATGCCTAGAGGTTCCCTATCATAGACGCTTGGCGCAGGCCATGAAGTTATTCGCAGATCGAGATGAATTACAAGAACTGCTGGTTCAAATACTTGAAAATTCTGTAATAACTTATTCCTCCTCGAAATGGAGGAGAAAATTTAAAGAAAAACGAAAGAAACATGTGAGTAGAAATTGGGAAAAAAAAGTTTGTGCTCAGAACTTCTTAGAGGGTTGTGTAAGCCATCACAGATCGACGTCTCCGACACAAGAATTTTTCATCACAGCAACATAAATGGAAAGATAATCTTTATAAGTAATTAAAAGGACCACAAATTTAAGACATAAATATATAACCAAGAATGACATAACTCAATATCAACAAAATATAGATGGAATTGGCAAGAAATGAGTTTCTTTTGGCAATTACGTTCTCCTGTAAGTTTAACAAATGACTATATGCACTCTATCCCCTCCCCATCATCCAACATTTCCCGTCCCAACAATGTCTTTTAAATACAAAGTCAAAAAGTTTAAGGGCATCAGCTCTCCAAGGTGACAGCATCAATGAAAGATTCAGACGCAAATTACCCATTTACGATATATAAAATTTCATCATATGCCCATAAAATTTCAACGTTTTTTTTTTTAAAAAAAAAAAGAATAAACAAAAAGGGACATATTAATGGAAGACTATAATTAATTTGAACGATCAGAACCTGTCGGGATTCACTCTTTACATCATAAAATGTATTTCAGTGGATTGACAGACTTATGAATTCTATCATCACTTCGTTCGACCTCTAACAGAAATTAACAATGCAAGTATTTTAAAGAAAATCAGAGTACTTACAACAGAGAAAAGACACTACACAGAAAATATTTGCGTTGAAACTTAAAAAACACAAGTGCTCAGAACTTCTTAGAGGGTAGTGTAAGCCATCACAGACCAAAAGTCTCCGACACAAACATTTTTCATCACAGCACGATATATACATATATGTATACATATATACACATACATATACGCATACAGGCGCGCGCACACACACACACATATATATAATACTCAAATGTTATTGCAAAATTAACACCAACTACACTGGGAAAGTAAGTAAAAAGTTTAATTATAGGACTCAGTTTATGGGTGGTGATATATCAGAATGGTCGTCAAGGTGGATTTAACACCATTACGACGAACGAGACCAATGATATAAGTCGTCACAGTCCATTAATCATTTCAATTTTTCAAAAAACAATATAAAGTACCCCAAAAAACATATTTTCAACAGAATTAAGGAGTCATCAGATAGGAGCGAAAGACTAAAAGAAGTTTCATAATCACCAAGGTTTCATTTGAACTATGCTTCTAATCATCATATGACCCATTTAATTAAGTAATAACACCAATGAAAGAGCATTTTTTTTCAATTAAGAATAACCATAACAACATACACAAAATATTCCCACAAAGTGGGATCTGGGGGGCAAAAGAGTACATAGTCTGTACCACTACCTTAGGGGTGAGGGAAAAAAGGAAAAATATGAGTGGCCTCATAGAGAAGATTAGGCTTTCAACATGATGAAAATTCAGTCATATGCTTGTCTATAATAGAAATTTAATCATTGGCCAAGGATATTAAAACAAATATATCTGACAAAAATCCAAAAAGCAGAAATAGAACCCAACAAACATCTAACAGAGTTCACCACTGTTATAATGGATTAGCCAAAGACTCCTACTAGGAGATCTTCGAGGTACCTAACTACACAAGCATTCCTGTCAAAGACTCTAATGATCATATAAATTGAAGCTATTTTAGATAAAAGTAAACTTAAAATGTATACCTAAACAACTTGAAATCACAACGTTCTGTCATCAATGGCGCCAATCTGAGCACCGTAAAGAAAACGTGCCAAACTAAGTTCAGCTGAGAAATATGAACATATCCACTCTATAGAGAATATTGCACCATAATAATTGATGGGGGTGGGGTATGGGGTGGAATGTAGCGATTTGTTCGAGGCCGTAATCAATACAAAAAAAGTTTGAAAGGCACGGAGAATCGCTAAAGATATCGCCAACCTTCAATGCAAGTGTTTTGTCATTTTTGAAAGACACCCTTGCTCTGCAAATTGGCTTTCATCATAACTAAATGCAACAAAATGAATAAATTTGAAATCCATGAACATGAAACTCATGTTGGATTCTCCAAAAACACACTAATCAGAATCCAACACGCACCCATTGACATTTTTGAAGTGTCCAAACAACAGATTAAAGGGCATCAGTTCTCCAAGGTGATAGCATCAATGAAAGATTCAGACGCAAATTACCCATTTACGATATAAAAGATTTCATCCTATGCCCATAAAACTATAAATTTATAAAATAAAAGTGCAAAAAAATCACAGTTAATAAAGGATTAATTATTTTGAATGATCAGAACCTGTCGGGATTCACTCTTTACATCATAAAAATGTATTTCAGTGGAGAGACAGACTTATGAATTCTATCATCACTTCATTCCTTATCAGACATAAATTATCCACATTACTTAACTATTCAAAAATGCCAACAGAGGTGCGACATCATTTTTGGAGAGTCTAGCAACATAGTAAATTATTACTACTAGAAAAACACAAAGTAATGAAATAACTATAACAACAAATAAACTAAATATCAACAGCATTTGAGCTAAAATTGGAAATATGATATACCTCAGAACTTCTTAGAGGATTGTGTAAACCATCATAGACCAAAAAAAGTCTTCGACACAGGAATTTTTCATCACTGCTACTAAATAAGAAACTAAAAAGAGCTAAAAATTAACACTTGATATACTACTTAATTAATATTAACATCAAATATGATTAAAAAAGGAAGTGAATTAACATTAAAGGACTCAGTTTATGGGTGGTGATATATCAGAATGGTCGTCAAGGTGGATTTTATACACCATTACGACGAACGAGACCAATGATATAAATCGTCATTGTCCATTATCAATCTCAATTTGCCAAAATAAAATTAACAAATAAATTACCTAAAATGTCAGATTTTTAACTAACACAAGTTGAAAGAAAAAAATAACCTACAAATAAATCACCTAAAATATCAGTTTTTTAATTAACACAAGTGAAAAGAAAAAAATAACTTACAAATAAACTACCTAAAAATCAATTTTTTAACACAAATAAAAAGAGTATTGAATAGATTAACCATTTCAATTTATCAAAAAAATAATATTGACACTAAATTAACTAAAAATTGAATTTTTAACACAAATGAAATTGAGTCATCAGATAGGAGCGAAAGACTATAAAGAAATTTTATAATCAAAGAGATTTCATTTGAACTATGCTTCTAATCATCATATGACTCATTTAATACATCAATAAATACAGCAAAAAAACAATTTTTTAAAAAAAATTATTGAAAAAAAAAAATTAAAATTGGCCTCATAGAGAAGATTAGGCTAACAACATGATGAATAATTCAGACATATGCTTGTCTATATTGATAAATTTTAATCATAGGCCAATGAAATTAATTAAACAAATAAATCGAATAAAAATAAAAACAAATAAAACCCTAGATACAGAAGAATGAGTGATTGAGCTAAAGGGGTTGAAGGTTTGTTTATATAGAGAAAAAATGG
>NC_061119.1:213716289-213765846 GCF_002878395.1 Capsicum annuum
TATTAATTGTCATTAATTTCAATGACTTTTAATAAAGAAATGTTTTACTATAAATATTTAATTAATTTTCAACTCTTAAATATTTAAAAAAGTAGTAAAATGATCATTTTGTCTAAAGCAAACGAGATTTCTAATTCCTTCATACTTTTAATATAGTATAAATATAAATAAATATAAATATAGATATAGATATAGATTAAAAAAAATGATTTTTACGATTTCTCCATTTTTATTTTTCTAATTCCGAAACCAAATCAAAAGTGGAAAAATTAAATTCTAATCAGAAAAAAAAAAAAAAAAAAAAAAAAAAAAGCCGGCCGACAACCACCCCCACCCCCACCCCCAACCCCAACCCCAACCCCAACACTTAAGGAATATGTTTTGTATTTAAAGTCAAAGTAGTCTCTTAAATAAATATTTTGAAATTTGTAGGAAAGAAAGAAGTTTTGTTCCATAAAGCTGCTAATTGCTTCAAAAATGCTAAATCAGGTTTGTTTACGTATAATAATAGTAATTTTTACGTAAAACTATATAGAATCAGGTTTTGTTAGTGCTATACAAGTATAGTTATGTAACACTAACCAACTTGTTTGATTATTGTAGTGATTAACATGTTGACAATGGGAGATGAGATATCAAGAGGAAAAGAATTAGTGAAGAAAGCTGAGAAGAAACTCAATGGTTCCAATTATTATGAAGCTGCAGATTTGTTAAGTAAAGCTGCTAATTGGTTTGAATTAGCTGAATCATGTTAGTTTTACGTACACATGAACTACAACTATAGTTGCTTCTTGTTTGAATATAGTACTAAAGTAGATTATCGTTTTGCATGTTGATCTTAGAATGTTTTTGTCTTTCAGGAGATCGCGTTGGAGCAGTATATGTTAAGTTATCGAGTTGTCATATGAAGGTAAAGGCTTGTCTGTCTGTCGATGTCTGATGCTTTCGTAAACTATGTTTTGCTTATGTTATTATCAGTTGGATTGCAAAGATGAGGCTGCTTGTGCTTACGTTACTGCTGCTGATTGCTACAAGAAGATAAAGAATTCGAGAGGTGGTTGTGTGTTGATTTCTTGTGCTTTTTGTCCAAATCTTGTATGTTGCAGGCAGGGGTGGAGCCAGCCTTTGGCATTTATAGTGGGCGTTGAACCCCCTTCGGCCAGATTTACTCAGTTGAAATCTTAACTCCGCCTCTGATTGCAGGATATATGTAATCATCACATCAGATTCTTATTTTCATTCATCAGATTTCACTGTTGTTTTCATGTCTTGAGCATGCAGCGCTGTTGTTTCTGGACATTGGAAGGCTAAATAAGGCCAGAGGATATTACGAGGTACAACTATATTCGTCTGTACGTGAGACTTGAGATGTGCTCTTTGATGTTTTCGATAGCAGTACTGCTAGTAGTCTCTTCAATTTGTATAGGGATTTAAACTTTTATACCAACAAGAAGGTGACTAATGTAGTTGTGTGCCGTTAACTCAACCTCAAAAACTAGCTAGCTCATGAGGCAGGATTGCCCAAGATCATATAAGGAGACCAAGGAATGTTGGACTCCAACGGATTGTAGTGTATCTTGACATCTCGGTTGCATCGGAAAGATACATAACGAATCTTTTGTGTCCAGGAAATTGCTAAATTATACGAACAAGAGAACGATATGGAGCAGGTTATGATTTACTATCAGAAAACAGCTGATCTTTTCCAGAGTATGGATTTAATATCATCTGCAAATCGCAGAATACTCAGCTAAAGTAGGAAAATAAGATTCTTCGTCTGTCTCGAAGAAGTAATACAGTTTACAAAGGCTTTGCATACATTCTGTATTTGTCACGCAGATATCAAAGAGCAAGTGAGATGTTCGAGGAGATCGATAGCAAGAAGTAATACAGTTTACAAAGGCTTTGCATACATTCTTTTCTCTAGCATTTTACGCGATTATGAACTCCATTTGTACTCCGTTATGAGATTGGAGGGCAGATATATAAAGCGCGCAGATGTAGTAGCTGCATTTTGAAGGGGAGTAACAGGTTCAAGCCTTGGAAACAGCCTATGCACAATACACCTTTGTGGTGGGGCACTTTCCTGGAACCTGCGCATAGCGGGAACTTTAGTCCTGCCTTTCAGAATTTTACACATAAAAATGACTATACATGTTACATGTAGTAATTAATCACACCTTTGGCATTTCGTTTTTACGCACCTCTATCCGATAATGCCAATTGAGGCCAAGTTAGACGGCATGTTTATGTTTATGTATATATTTTTTTTTTTCCACTTAACAGGATGAATGGAGGACACCGATTCTTCTCAAGTTGAAGGAAGCGTTGATGGCGAAGGAAGTGAAGTTAAAGGGGCGGTCCAACTCCAACCTGCTATGTTATATTATACCAAGTTCGATTATTTTACTTTGTATAACCAAAATTAGATTTTTCTAAACAAAAAACATTTGACAGTACCTCTGGCTAGAGGATTGATAAAGAGGATTTTAGTTATTAGTTTTTCTTCTTTGAGCATGGTTGTAAATTGCATATTATGATGTTTTTATTTATGCTTTGAGATTGTTTTCCATCATGCTACTCAAGTGTGTTCCACTCATGTTTAGATGGTTGCTACGTGTTTCATGGTTTATCATATTGTGTTATCTTAATAAATATGTTTGGATAGGATAAATCTACGAGAAAAGTACGTGAAAGTAGATCTACTATAGATATTTAGATATAATACATGTTTTTGATACAACATGATTTATCTTTTTGTAGTCTTATCAATGATTTGAGCCAAAAGTCGATCAAAAAGAGTGCACCTACCTCTGAAGTAGGAGTAAAGTCTGCATATAGCGTACACTCCTCAAATCACACTGCGCGATTATACTGAATATGTTGTTATTGTTAAATCTTACAAATGATTTATTGATTGTGTAAATATTTTTTAACACCATCGGTGCGTAAAACTTACAGGAAATTCTCCCTATCCATAGAAACAACGGTGCTGTTGAAAAATCTGAGTATATTATATAGCACATTCAATAAAGTTAGTAGTCAAGCAAAAGGATTAAAAGCTATTAACTTAAAATTATCAGCCAACTATATATTCAAACCAATGTTACTTCCCTACATTGTACACTGCAGCACAGTTGTCACATAAGTGACCTGAATCTAACACCTCAAATATCAAGAAATGAAAAAGAAAAAAAAAAGGAGAGAAGCTTTCGTGAACAAAAAGAGGAAAAAATTGATAGACTGATGAAGCATTTTATCAGATGCTGTTTCTATAAGGTCAACTTCTATCGACTCTTATACTTCCTGGATCCAGCGTCGATAATGTTTGAGGCATTGACATGCCACCAGATACAACAATCTCTGCAAAGAGGAGAAAAGAGCATGTCGGAAAGTGCATAAGTATATCTTGATCAGAAAATGGTAGGTTTGCCAGATTAAGAAGACACTGATACTGGAAAAAGGCTCATCGTTTATAGAATAACTACTCAATGCATATATTTTCAGGAGAATTTGACGATGAAAAAGATCTCTTACCTATTCCTTCACGGACAGACAAGTTTGGTCTAATAACATCTTTTGCATTAACGAGGAATATATCACCAATGTAAAGATGATTTGTAGGAACATACACACAGCAAAGCTCTTCGTCTCCTGCATAGTTCTGCATTGGATGACAAGACGGAGCAGCACACAAGTGAATTTCAAATAAAATGGACAAAAATGCAATTGTACATAAAATTTTCCAATATATGATTCTAATGTTACCCATAGGGGAAACTTACACTTTGTTTGGATGGTGGTTGCCCATGGTATAGTATGGTATCATTTGCAAGTGTACCATGTTTGTTTTGATTATTTCTTAAAATATATGGCAGGTATGGTTTGATTCCATGGTTAGGTAACACCATGAAAAACTCACTTTATGTAACCACCGATTTGGTGGTATCGCGTCTTTAACTTATTTTTTTTCTCATTTTACCTTTATTTATTATTTAATCATCTTATTTTATCATTTATCCTACCTTTTTATAGTAGCCCCACTTTGCATCCTACTTTTTCTAGTAGATTTATCCTTCAAATTATTAGAGTGTGAAATTATGAAACGACGGAAAACGATACAATTTATCCAAATGTTGTCTTCATTAAAACAATACAGTACCATTACAACACAATACCGTATGATACCATACATCATGAAAACATGCGAAACAACCATCCAGGCCATGGAAATTGTGAGTATTTGGAAAAAGTAGTTCATGGTCCAAGTCCAATGGAGAAGAAGATCGGGGCCCATGAAGCCCAATAGGAGAGGGGCCCACATGGAGCCCTCGAGAAGCCCACGAAGGGAGCTAAGAATGCCCAATCAAGGAGCTAAACATTCAGCCCCAAAAGAGATGCGAATCAAGCCCAAAGGGCTGCAATTCACGCCCAATAAAGGGCTGAATTTCAAATCCAAGAAGTGGCTGAAGTTTTCACATGAGTTTGGTTGCTAAAAAGGATTTTTTTTTTACTTCTACATGCTTTCCTAGTTTATGATTTCCTAGATTAAGAGTTTGGCAGGCCACGTGGTGTCTTCATGTGCAATTGAATGTCCACCTTGGATATTTCTAACAAAGGAGGGGTATTTGAGCTACTTGGATAACGGCCAGGGTGAAATATGATCCTTTTCGCATAGTAAAGGGGCAAATTTGACCTTTTCCCCCCAAAAAATAAAATTGCTACACATGCGCATCATGTAATAAGAAATTTCAAAATGGTCAAGGAAAAAAGCACGTAATCATTGGCTTACCTGCAGGACGACAGACGAGGTAATGAACCCAAAAGCATATTCACCAATGCGTGGATGCCTTATTATGGCGACCTCCTTGAAAGCTTGTGTGTTCTGATCTGCAGTAGGAGGTTATTTATCAACCATCACTATCCAACTGACTGCTCTTTCATGAAATAGTATGAAACGGAAACTCCATAAAGCATACCTGGAGATATAGCAGAACTAATTTGCTTTGAAGCATTATAGATATGCCGAACAAATGGCATTCTTTTGATGAACCACTCTCCAAGACCCAAAACCGAAGTTCCCAACCATGATGACATGAACACCCCAACCAGAAAAATGAAAGTGATTGAAGTCATAAATCCTAGACCTGATAAGAACAGCCATAGAAAAGGAGGTCATCTCCGATGAAGAGTATCACCAACATGAGCTACTAGTATATCACAAGAAAAGACCCTTAACCTAATATGGCTGCCATTTACATATGGTGCCATAAAACTATTTGCAAATTCAGCTGGAAAGCTTTCTTTAGTGTGACAATGCATGCTATGTCCATTAATTAAAGACACCTTGAAATGAGTCACTGCTATTAATAACATAGGAATAAAGTTAGATGTTTTTAATGGAAAAGGGACAAATGCTTACCAAAAACATCAATTCCAAGTTGAGCATAGATTGGAGAGAAAAAGCCATCCACAAAATGAATAAACCACCATGTTATGTAGAAGGTGACAGCTATAGGAAATAGGATGACACTGCAAAAGAATGTGAGTGAGCAACAACTAGAAAAGTAAGGAGTAGGGAAGAACGTCTTTCTAAATCACAGCTGACAATGAAGACAAAGACCAATGTTTATAAGCATATCCTGCTATTCTTTTCCCATGACACTTACAAGCAGGCAGAGTATAGTGTGGTTTAGTTGCTTCCTAATCAAGTTTATTTCGACTAACTTTCATCCCGTGGATTCTTACTTAGTATAAGCTAAAGAGCATATCTGAGAAAGAAGAACACTATTTTTGTGATAGTTGTGCAGTTGTGCTACCTTAAGGATTTTTACTGTCTTCCCCTAATCATATTTACCAAAAAGGCGGGTCACGAGACGCGTTAGAACGAGGACTCATATAATCAACCCAAATTCTTTGAGATTGAGGCATAGTAGTTGTTGTTGTTTTATTACATGTTAGAAACAGCCCAGCTACAAGCCTTACCTCTAGTTTGTTTTAACAGCTGATCAAAGTCCTCACAGTAACTCTGATGCTTTTTGATGTTCCTAGATTAATTGTCTTAGTTCTGTTAGCTGAAAAGTCTTTCTATTTTAGTTTTCCATGACAGAACCTATAAGCCTCAAAGGGACCTTGAAAAGTGCAAGCCCCTAACCCCTGTACAGAAGCTAGAAAGTGGACAGTAGAAGCCCGGATCGGTTCCTCTGTAGGGCATGAACCCTTTGCTTAACTAGTTCTAGTAATCATTCTTATGGCACTTTGTTGTTTCTTCCTAAACATTATTTTCTATGTTGTTTCTTCCTAAACATTATTTTCTAAAAGCAATGAACCAGATAACGAGATAAAGCCTATGTCTAGATCAAAGGGAAGATTGAAGAGAAGAGAACCATTTTTACCATCCAGTCATGAATTTCTTAGAAGCCCAGCTCCTAACAACTTTAGAGAAAGTCTGCAGTGCAATAAACATACAGCTTTTGTCAGATAATTAAAAGAGAACTCAAGCTTAAAATGGTAGTATTCAAGAAACAGTACAATGATATTCACCATGACTGGACTAGTCACGATGCAATAAAGCTTAAGATACGAATAGAATGTAAATGAAATATTCACCGTGACTAGAACAAAAATATTTTACACTAGTTGATGCAAGCAATTTATATCTTTTAAGGCCGCTATACATCCTTCCTTCCATATAACTGAAGTTTTAGTACTATAGTTTCTTCTATTTTACTCCATACCAATTACTTTCTCCACCAAAATACAACAACAACGACAACATTACCCAATATAGTCCCACGCGGTGGGGGCCTAAGGAGGGTAGGGCATACGCAAACCTTACACCTATATCATGGAAGTAGAGAGGCTTTTCCGCCAATATGTAATCATTATTTTCATTTTGGTTCCTCACTGTTCATATGGATCACCAAGCATCACTCCCATGCTCCACCTATCACCGAGCCGGTATAATTAGATGCTACCAACTGTAACACTCACCAAAATATTATGCCACAACAAATTCAACCTAAATTGATCACTCTAACACCCGTCCCAACACGATCTAGCACAGGGACAGATAGGAATATCATCAGATAATGTAGCATGCTGTAGATGTTACACCATGCAATGAAGACAAAAACATAAAGGCCGCATCAGATAGATATCAACACATGAAAACTGAGTGTATGACATCTGAATAATATATTGTACAGATATATTTTTGCTTTTGATCAACAAAGTATATTAAAGATTTGTATACAAAACAAATATATCCAACATAAAATCACATATACACACACAAACACACATAAATCACCAGACATCCTATGTAACATAGTCTGATCCATCAAGTAAAGCACATATTGGTAGTAGAAAAAGCATAAAACATGTTTGAAAAGGTCTCTAACACCTAACAGGAAATAATATGCAAAGCTTTTAGAAACCTTGTGCTTCGCATAAATAAGACGTCAGTACACAACATCAAACCGATGTGGAGAACACGTAATTTAATTTGCTACAAATGTATTACCTTTTTTATATAAATCTAATTTATGTCTAAAAAAAGAATACCACAAGTTAGCAAACCATAAAAGAGGAAGTAAAAGAATGACAGAAGTTTGTAGAAGAAGTTCAATTAACTATGTACGCCACTTCCTCTCCTACCATAAAAGATCAAACTTTAACAAAATTTCTCATCAACTAATTATGTTGTGTTCTTCTGCACTTGCTAAGTATTTAGTTTCCTCTTATTCCACAGAATAAATTTTCATTTGGCAGGAAATGGTAAATACACACACTGAAAAATTAACACCAAACAAGGCTTCAAGCAAAATTCTCTGCAGTCTCTATATGATCAACAACAACATACCCAGTGTAGTCCCACAAAGTGGGACCTGGGGAGGGTAGAGTATACGCAAACCTTACCCCTACCTCAGAGGTAGAGAGGCTATTTCCCATAGACCTTCGACTCAAGGAAAAACAATCCAAAGCAATCCATAAAAGAAGCAACGGGAGTACAAGAAACAGTAGATAGTAACAGTAAAAGTAACAGAACAATATGATAATCAAATAAAAGGGAATCATCAGATAGTAACAGAGTCGAAGGGCAAGAGACTACAGGAGAAATACTACGACGACTACTAATACGAACGGATCAAGTCTCGATGATTAATTTCTGTACATTCAGGCTTCCATTTCTATAGCAATAACCTAATTCAATTGTTCCCATTTCCTACCTGAACGATAGTGATGCTTAGTGATATTACATGTAGGAAAAGGGAACAACTGATAGTTGAGGCATGTTTTGACAAATAGATGGTGATAGTTCAGGTAGGAAACTCTCACACCTGATAGTTTAGGTACGAAACTCGAAAAGACAAAACACTTTACGAGTGTTTTTGACCATTAACTCAACGCTTAATAAACTAGTACAAAATCAACAAAAGTTGCTTCTTTTTCCAGCATTCCCCTTTCCATAACTTTACTGTGTTTTTAAGTAAACAACCAATTTGACAATAAATTCTGCGCATATCAAAGATCTACTCCTTTCCTTCTATAAATACTTACACAATATCACTTGTTAAACACAACTCTTAACTCCTAAATCCTAATTTATAAATTAGGAGCTTAATTTTTCAGCTAGCTGAATTTTCACCTTATTCGTACGGGTTCGACTCCAAAAATAAATTAAACAATCTCCTAATTTACACAATTAAAACCAGAATAATCACTTGTTAAACACAACTCTTAACTCCTAAATCCGAATTTATAAATTAGGAGCTCAATTTTTCAGCTACTGAATTTTCACCTTATTTGTAAGGGTTCGATTTCAAAAAAGAAATGAAAAAAATGAAAAAACTCCTAATTTACACAATTAAAACAACAATAATCACTGTTATACATACCAAATCAAGCAAAAATCAGCTTAACAAGAACAAATCAGATCACTAAATTCGTCAAAAACCCTAGCAAAATTCCAAAAAAATACATATAATTTACTATGCATCAAATATATTTATGTAAAATGACGAAATTAACCTCGCGGCCGGAGTGATGATGATGATGAGAAGAGGAAGATGATGATGAAGAAGAAGAAGAAGGCTTGTCGCCGGAGACATCGTCGCCGTCACCGGTGTTAGCTACCGGAATTAGAAGTTCCCGATCTCTGCTTGAATTTGCCATTTATCTCCTTAATATTAATTTCTCATTTCCAATTTCACTTATAGTTTTATATTGGGGAATTATTTTTAGTCTACAGATTTTTCAAGCGTAACAGTTCTTCAAATCTATAATACTACTAATTTTTTATAAATATATTGTTTTTCGTATAATATATATTTATTATTTCTTTTTAAAATAGTTATCATATTTCACTTTTTTATAAATTTAAAAAAACACTCAAAAATATCATAGAACTATTAAAAATAATATATTTATATCAGCCGTTATAAATTTATTAAATTTATATGTCATTGTCTTTTAAAATTTGACTCTAATATGAAGGAGGTCACATGATAAAAATAATTTTGCTAAATAACTGGTATAAAATAATGGCATTCTGTAACGAAAGTGACAAAGAAGAGTCAAATTTTATAATAGTAGCATAGATAAATCAAACTTATAACGAATGACATAGAGTTATTTATAATAATTCGATGACATATTTAAGCATTTTCTCTATAAACTTTTAAGAACATTTTAAAATATTTTTTTCGTTCTATTTTACTTGTCTTTGTTTGATTGCCCTCTTAAAAAAAATTAGAAGTGTATCTTAGTGTCCTCCGTCTATTAATAATTATCCAAATCGACTTGACAGACAAATTAAAAAATAATAAATAATATGGATAAATTCACCTTATCGTCTTTTGAATATAATTAATTCAATGCTTTGAAAAATATATTGAATAATAATTGTAATTAGTAATTAAGGATAAAATGAATAAATTATTATTGATTTCCTAAATTGGACAAAGTATTGTCATACTAGCAACAACAACAATATATCCAATATATTCCTACTAAGTATAGTAAAAAAGTAAAGATAAACGGAGGAAGTATTAATAATGTTTTGAAACTCAAAATTTAAACTACTAGTAATTAATGGAGCTATTAAATATTAAAATGGACAAATAAATTATGAAAATGAATAAATAAATTAAAATATCTATTTTTAGTATATAAGTTAAGTAAGATGAATCATCACCATGCTGATATAAGCGAATAATAAATTGTAATTTTCTTTTATAATTTATGAGTATCTAAATTATATTTTTAAAATATAAGATTAATTTAATTTAATTAACTCTAAAAATTAAATAAATCAATTCTAAAAATAAGATGAATCATCACCATGTTGACATAAACGAATAATAAATTATAATTTTATTTTATAATTTATGAGTATCTACATTTTATTTTTTAAATATTAATTTATTTAATTTAACTCTAAAAATTAAATAAATCAATTCTAAAAATAAAAAGTAAAAACAGGAAAAAGAACAAAAAAGTATACTGTGTATTGCTTGGTGATAGAGAAAGTGTTGGGTAGTGGGGACAGAGGAAGAATTAAATAAAAAGTTATTAGCTTATTAGTAATAAAATAAGTTATTAGTTACATAATTTAATGAAATATTATTAAATGTTGATGAGATATTAGGTTTGACTTTGGCTTTGGTTGGGCTAGGTTGGATTTTTGTCTTGCTGTCGATGAGTGATGAGCTGTCTCCAATTATATTACGCCAACTCGGATCGAAAATACAATTTTTTATTTTCGATGGTGAATTTATCAAAATTGATCAATCATTAATGGGTAATACTAATGTAGGCAAATTTGATAAGTAGGATGCATAATAATAATATTTCAAGATTCATGGTGTGTTTATAAACTTTTATTCTTATCGATACAATTTTTTTTTTTATTTCTTAAAAAAAAATAATTCAAGAAGATTTTCTTCTCTAGATCGTAGTATTACCGAAATAATTTTTTCTCCGGGGTTTTTTTAAAGAGTTACTCTTTCTCTTTCAAACTAAGTGATGTTTTTATCTTTTTATTTTATTTTTCAAAATAAGAAATGTATTACAAAATCAAACTCAAGAAGATATTTTTTTCTTTCTGTTTTATCCTTAACTTAATCAATAAAATTTTGCATAATTAAGAGATCATTAATTCAAAAGATGCATTCTTTTTTCAAGACATTTGATTAATGGATGAAAATCATTTATATTCTCCAAATTTGATTTTAAAATCAAATTTCCACTCAACTTTGAGGGATAATCATTCTCCTTCCTTTATTCTAAATAATGTCTATTTTACCCTTGATATTTACAATCCTAATATATTTTTATATTAATTATTTATTTTACTGAGATTTTAATATCGTCCATTTTGAAAGGTTTTAAGTTGGAATGGTTGACTTTAGTGAACATTTGGAGATCCGAGGGTTGTACCAGAATCCCGTCAGTTCTATCTGCTCCAGAGTGTCGATTTTGAGTTGGTAGCTTGATTGGTTCAGGCCTCGCGACTTCTGGTGTGATTTTAAGTGTTTAGACGAGAGGTTGGAAAGTTATGATCTAAGTTGACTTTGGTCAAGATCTGATAAAAATGATCTTCATTGAAAATTCTGATCGCACCATTGAGTCCAAATATCGAATTTGATTTAGTAGCAAAGTTGATTATTATGGGGTCCTAAAAAAATTCCCAAGACCCGGAGATTTTTAGCTTTGACCTTTATTTTTGATATTTGGTTCAGCAAACTCTTCTTTACGTTCACGAGCCTTCATCGCATTCGCAAAGAAAAGAGTATTTCTGATCATCATGATCACGGAGATGGGCTCGCAACCTGGAGAGAAAATAGGATAACTAATCTCGAGATTAATTTAAAAAGAGGAGCTTGTCCCATATTTGGTTGAGACAAAATATATGAAATAACTCATTCCAAAATTGGTTATTCCGAGATTGTAGTGCTTTTCTTATCTCTCCTTCAGGGTGGAATAACTAATCCCAAAATAACTAATTTCGGAATCAATAATTCCAGAATAACTTAGTTTCCAACCAAACGACGCCTTTTAAGTGTCAACGAGTACATTGACCATCATACATAATGTTATATTATGATGTCTTATTGACCATCATACATAATGTTATATTATGATGTCTTTTAAAAGATAATTACATAAACCTTACACCTATAATAAATGAAATTAGTAACTTGAAAGATAAATAACATTCTCTAACATGTTAAATACATATATGGTGGGGTTTTTTTCCCCATAAATACATATAAGTTAAAAGATCAAAGAAATATATGTAAGGATCAACTTAGTCATAATATTTCTTTTGATATAGATATTTGACCTTCGAAATCCATTAATTCAATTAATTCAAATTTACACAACATAACACCTTATATTAAATAACAAGTCACTTTTCATCAGAAATTTCTAAAAGGTCAAACTCGAGACCGACAAGTCAATGTTCAAATATCAATATATTACATATACACTGGGTGGCAAAGTCAATGAATATTATTTTTTAATAAGAAGCTATGACAATATTTTTTAACTTATAAGAATGATTAATCATAAAATAATTACTTAGTTTATCTAGTGTATAGTATGAGTTGTGATGGCAAGTTTTAAGGAAATAAATTTATAAAAATTATTTGATTAATAAACTTAAATTATTTGATTCTTGCAATCAATTCAATTAAATATTTTTAGAAACAATTATAGAATTATTGCCCAATAATTTAATTTCAATCAATTGCCAGTATAAACTCCAGACTAAACTATAACAGCACAGATAGTGCATACTCTAAAAATCTCTAATTTATTCCTTAATTATTGACATTAGAGAAAATTAGAAAATCTAATATTTCAATCAATTAGATAATTTTATAAATGTTCTTTATATTCTACTGAAGCAAGCTTTAATAAGAATGAAGAGTAAAGCATCTAGTACCCCCTAACTAAGACCAAAATTTACTACGACGGACATACTCCAACTTCACGAGGGTCCTATTACTCCCGAACTAAATTTTAGCTTATTTTTGTCAACTTTTTTAGCTGACGTGGCACATGGCAGTCCATGCGCCTTGGGAAAGGGTGACAAAAATACGTTAAAATTGAGTTCAGGTGTAATAGAACCTTCGTGAAGTTGGAGTGCGTCGTAGCAACTTGGTCATAGTTCAAGGGTACGGGATGCTTATCTCAAGAATAAAAATAAAAAAATTTATAAATGTTCTTTATATTCTACTAGAGCAAGCTAGGAATTTGCAATCAAACAAATCATATTGTAAAAAATGGACTTCATTATATTACTTTGTCAGCAATAAATGTTCAACATGAAGATCAATTCAAATCAGCAACAATATTATTATAGGCAAGTATAAAACTATAAAGAGTATTTTTATTTACATGTATGTCAACCTGAATATATGTAGAGGCAAGAGGCACAATATATGTTACGAGTTCGGCAGAATTCAGTAACTTTGTTCAAGATCTTGTATATGTATTGACAAATGCACTACGAACTCGGCAGCTTAAATGAGTTGTGGGTTCTGTGGCAAGTGAAGGGCCATCAGAACCAGTAAACTTCAAATCCTGGATGCGCCTCTGAATATATGACTATAGTGCGAACTCAGTAACTACATCGTCGATTATTCCATTCACAACATGCTTCTCAATGACAGTCACTATTTGTTCAACTTCATCCAGAGTATATGCATTTCTCCAACCAAGATCCCATGTTGTACTAATCACTCCATCGCGCGATATATCTCTTTCATGCAATGCGTAAAGAGTATCTACTGAAAGGCTATTGGCATCGACAGTACCATAACTTTTCAAGACTTCAATCGCGCCACAAATTTCATTCAACAACTTGTCGAAGGAAATGGAGACTCTTGACATGTTAACAGGAGTTTTTGATATTGCCTGCACGGTATACTGAGACCGTTTGTATTCTAACAATTCATTCGCGCAGTCCAGTACGAGCGTGCTGTTAGGCATTTCATTGTCTACATTAATTGTCTTCCATACCGTTGGTTCCCATGCATCAGTGTCGAAAAGCTCCTCTGCCCGACTGAGGAATGATTCGTTGCTCAACAGTATGTGTCGTGTAGTGGCTTTAGATTTGACTTGACAGAGAGTGTGCTTAATCAGTGGGATGTCATGGCCACGCTGGATTAATGGCACGGTAGATTCAGCTGCGGAACATTCACCATTCTTTAGATCATCTGCAACAGAAAAAGTATCACTTGTAAGTAATTGTAACATGCCTAGAGATTAATCTATTTGGTTCGAGCAATGTCTAGAAGTAGCTACTTTCATGCGTGACAACTTTTTACATTCATCGTTTCTTTAACGTGATCTTCTGAAGAGATGGAAGAAGGAAAGAGGTAGACGTGTGATTAACGCATAAAAGTGTGAGCTAAATGAATTTCAGTTGCTACTTGCAGGTTTCGTAACCTGGCTTCTCTAAGCAATGAGTTTACTGAATTACCTCTCGTAATAACTTATCTCGCGTATAGAAGAACAATCAGAATACAGAACACCGTTTATTTGAACGCTAATTCACTATCTCTTTTTGTCTCACATAGAAAGACGATGATCCAAAGCACAGAAAGCCATTTCTTTAACTAGCATTTGACACTCTTATAATCTCTCAAGAAGATTTCGCAATCTCGTCCTGATGGCAAATTTCTTGCTTTTTGCTAGGAAAACAAACTTACGAGCCTATGTACAATAACTATTTGCAGAAAGCTTCCTAAATCACCCACATGACACAATGCCAAATATGAAACGAGCGCCTTACCAGTGACAACATTTTGGGAGATTTCAGCAACTTCCTCGCAGGGAAGCTCTTCTAAGGATGTAACCTTTGTTATGGTTATATCACTGTCTGGTTCATCCTTGTGTTCCATATTCTCAATCTGCGTCGACATATTCCATTAGTCTGATTATCATCTTATACGAAGAATAATAACGTTTGAGAGTTACAGACGTAGTTTTCTAACAGAATACGGTAGCTAAGGCCTTTAAAATAGAAGGCATAAAAGCGCACTTACAATAGGGACAATGGAGGAACTCTTCACTGACTTGTCAGTTTTGACATTCTTCTTACTATTTCTGGAGTTACGAGATGCAACTGCTGTGATGCGCTTTGAGTCAGCGCTATTTTTGGATGCAACAAGTTTTTCTGGTGCATTCGACTTTTTCTCAGGTTTCCTCACTTTAGCAGTGGTCTTCGTACTTCGATCCTGAACTTTCGTAGTGTTATTGGGACCAGCATTTTTCGCGCCAGGAGCTCGTTGAGTTCTCTCAACCCTTTTTTCTATCGCTTCTTTCTTAGGTTGCTTAGTCCTTCCAGGGGAAAAAGCTCTATTTTTTGTCAAAGGAGTGACAACTTCATTAGTCTTTTGACTTGCAGGTGCTTCACTATGGTCCTTGGATCGTTGTTCGGGGATGCAGCTACTATTCTGAACTTTTTGTGTCTGCATTTTCCGGTAGATAGTGAAATTCACAGGTGAATTCTCTTCCTTAAAGTTCCATTTTCCGAATGAATCTTTAGTGTCCGGAGGATTTTCATCACGGATGGAGGCAGAAAACCGTGGTGCCTGCAGTTCAGGAGCATACACGGGCTTCATGATCACAATGGGTGGAGCATCATCGGCAGAACTCTTCGACTGATGACAGATCACATTATTAGACTTGAATCTCAAAAGGCCTTTGAATTGCATGGTTTCAATTATTCCGTCTAGTGTTCTCCGTTTTGGATCCACCTTCTGGCTTACGACAGCCAGCTTCTTTGCCTTTGGCAAGTTTATTTCGAATATAGGCCTTCTTTGCTTGAAAATCTTGTCCTTCTCTACTTGTTTCTGATGCAACGGCATTGAAGGAATCTCTTCAAGTCCCATTAGCCTTGCGATCAAATTTGGCACTTTCGGTTGAGTCTTGACCGGAGAACAGTCAGACGAAGCAAATTGGCTTGAGCTACTGGACGGGAACTCGGGTGACATAACCAACTTTCTACCAGCAAGACAAGCCTTTTCTATCGATGACTCACTCGAGCTAGTGAAGCTACTAGACGCGAAATCGTGATTCAAGTCTACTTTTCTTCTATCGGAACAGCCCTTTTCTGAAGCACAACACGGTGGCAACAGATTTTGTCTAGCAAGGCTATCTCGTATTACTTCCCTTAGCTCATCATAACAATCGCGAGAATAATCAACAGAAAGACTACGCTTTCCAAACTCCACCTTATTACTATTCCATCTCTCATCTGCAACACGTTCAGATTTAGTCCTTCCAACGCCCGTTGCATCAACTTCTCTTTTCCTCAACTTCGTCATATATTCCGAAGCTTCTTGCAATTTCCCCAACATCGCTAAAGACTCTTGTAAATCAAAAGCTCCTTTCAACAAGTCCTTTGCAAGAACCTTTGAATCCCTTTGTTTTTCGCTATTTCGAGGGCCAATCTTGGACTTTTTAATGGTCTTACCTTCAATAACACCTTTGGAATCATCACAAGTGACAAATGATCTGTACATAACTGATCTCAGACTGTCGCGAGCCGTATTCTATAACACAAAATTTCAACAAGAACTAGTCAAGATACCGACTTAAAATCCGAAAAAAGGGAAACAAACAGAATGAAAGTTATACACTAAAAGGATTTGCCAAATGTACTCACATTAACAAGTACTATATGTCTTGAAGAACTTGTCAAAGATTGAATGTTTGACAAATGAAAACTTTCTTTTTCAGTTTTGAGTCACTGAAAGAAGAACAAAATATAAAGAATTAGTTGCTTTCTATATAAAGGACAAATATAAAGTTATCAAATGTTGAATATACATTCATCATCTCTGAAATATTCAAGGTATATTCATTTATTAATTCTCATTATATTCTTTCTTAATCTTTAAGAATATTTTGATTATGAGATAAAAAGGGAGATAAGTCAATGGGATAGCTACAAATATGATAAACATATAGATTTGGATCTCCATAACAATAATTTACATCTCAAATGACAAATCTACAAGTCACTGAAAAACTCAAAAAACACTGTAAAGCAGCATAAATGTGTTCATGTCTATGTTGCTTGGAATCTTCAAATATGTCAGCCGTTTTCGGGTCAAATTGGTGTGCTTAGGGCCGAAAATCGACCAGGGGCTCCCAGGGGCTCCCAGGCAGGCTGAGGAGCGGCCTAGTGTGAGCCGGCAGGGCCATTTGGGTGAAACGGCGGGAATGGGCCGTTTTCGAGCCAAATCGGTGTGCTTTACCCCACAGTTCCGGGGGTGGGCCCGGGGTTCGGGCGTGTTTTGGTTCGAAAATCGACCGGGGGCTCCAAGGCAGGCTGAGGAGCGGAAATGTGTTCATGTCTATGTTGCTTGGAATCTTCAAAAATGTCTACGGGCGAGTGTCGGATTCACCAAAAGTAGTGTATTTTTGAAGAATTCGACACTGGTGCGACATCATTTTTTGAAGAGTCCGAGCCCATATGAACACATCTGTAATCAAATGCACCCATATGAAAATCTTTGGAAAAAAAAAATCCCAAGTGATAACTTACAGACAAACACACACACACATTTAACACTGTAAAGCAGATTAAAGACTCCATTTTTATCCCACTTTGGAGACCGACTAATCCGAATTCGCGCCAGAAAGTCCCATTTTGGGACAAAGCGCTCCCTACGAAAGGGAACTCCATATCTACGACTCAAACCCGAGACCTTTATCTTTAGCCATTATACAAAAAGCAAGTAAAAAAATGCACCCAAATGAAAATCTTGAAGAAAAAAAAGACCCCAAGTGATAAATTTACACACACAAAAAAACAGCTTATAAAGATTGCATTTTTATCCCAATGTATTATGTGTGTAACCTGATCATTTGATCAAATATGAAAAATTAACAATTTTTATATGTAATCAAATTCACCCAAATCAAAATCTTGAAAAAAAAAAAGGATCCCAAGTGATAAAATGTACACACACAGACACACACAAATCAGCTTAAAGACTCCATTTTTATGCCAGTGTATCATGTGTATAACACACTTTCGATGTCAGACGTGTCGGATTCTCCAAAATTACACAATTTTTGAAGAATACGCTACGCAACCCTTGAAATTTTTGAAGAGTCCGAGCAACATTGATCAAAAAATTGATTTTCTTACCTCCAGCCTCTCTACAATATGATAAATAAACAATTTTTATATGTAATCAAATCCACCCCAAATGAAAATCTTGGAAAAAAGAAGAAGATCCCAAGTGATAAATTCACACACACACACACACATAATTGACACACATACACATGTATTAACACACACATATAATTAACACACATACACACACATATAATTAACATTTTTACCTGCATTAGCCCAAATGAAAATCTTGAATAAAAAAAGAATCCCAAGTGATAAATTCACACACACAAACATAATTAACACACAAACACACACATAATTAACACACATATAATTAACATTTTACCTGCATTAGCCCAAATGAAAATCTTGAAACAAAAAAAAAAAGAAGAAGACCCCAAGTGATAAATTCACACACACATACATAATTAACACACACACACATAATTAACATTTTACCTGCATTAGCCCATACACTTTGTGTTAGCAAAAGAGTGAACAAATCCCAGATCCCACAAGTATAATAGCTAGTAAAATCTTGAATTTTTGTTTTTTTTTGTTTTTTCAGTCCAACTCTATATCCTAATTATTATTATTATTATTATTATATCATAATGATGATGATGACAATGTCACCTATACATTCAAGAACTTAGACTTTAGGGAATTTTGTAGTTTTTTCAACTTTATTGTACTAAATTTAATACTATTAAATGTGAAGTGTGAGTGGTTGTTAAGAGTAACATGCTTTGTCACATGTGAATTGAAGTGTACTAAGACTAACTGGATGTGGCCAAAAATTTTGATAGAGTTGTCACCCGAATTTTTGTTGATCTGGCCCTAAAAATTTTGTGGTGCGATTTATGTTTGTGATTTTTCAATGGGGTCTGTGGTGGTAGCGTAGGGATCGGGTCGATAGTGGGTTATTTGTACGCATGTATTATATAAGTGCAATAAGACTAACTGGATGTGGCCAAAAATTTTGTTAGAGTTGTGATCCGAATTTTGTTGATCCAGCCCTGAAAGTTTTACGGTGCGACTCATGTTTGTGATTTTTAATGGGGTCTGTGGTGGTAGTGTAGGGATCGGGTCAATAGTGGGCTATTTGTACGCACGTATTATATAAGCGATTTAGTGGGTTGTTTCGGGTCATTCTTATACACACGAAATTGAGACTATCGTCTCCAACATTGTACTTTCTCTCTATTATAGTGAATTCCTCCGTCTCCGTCCGTGGTTTTTCATGCAAGGATTTCCACATAAATTGTGTGTTCTTGTTTTTCCTTTTGCTTGTGGTTTGCTTATTCTGTCCGATCCTTAACAAAACTTTTTAAAAAAATGTTACTGACTCAGTTACTAATTAGTTATCGTGCTTACTAATAATAGATCATTTCACAAAATTTAGACATAATTAGTTATTTATTTTCACTTTACCTTAGTAACAAATATATATACATATTAATATAGTACAAAAAAGGAAAGTATCAAATAAAAATGAGTAAGAAATAAAATAATTAAATTAAATTACCTTATAATTAATATTTTTTTTGGGGTTTAAAAAGATGACAAATAAATAAAAACGGAGAAAGTAAATGGAGAATTATTGGTCTAGAAATTTTTTATGAGAGAAAGGTGGATCAAAAAAGAAAATAATTTATGCAACATGTTTAAATTAATCTAATCTAAAAAATAATTACATGTGTCCACTTGTTATACTACATGATTAATGAAATGAATTCCACATCGATGAAAAATGAGAATATTAAAATTCATCTAAAGCTTCGACAATTTTTCTTTTAGTTGAGCTAATTTTTATAGCATGAGTTAGACTCGAAATCTGATTTAACATGATATCAGAGCCAGCTCCGATGGCCCCAAAGCTTCAGATAGTTATAGAGGTGGAATAACCTCGATCCATGAATATACAGACATGAGACCGCTCAAGACCTAATTTGATGTTATACAAAAAGTAACCTAGTGTACGACGTATTCTGCTTCACACAAGAGTCGGGAAAGGGCCATACAGTGGTGAAGGTAGAGATTCATACCGGAGTTCAATTTCTTATAAAAATGAACGATATCTAGTTTGTGTTTCGAGTCGAGGGGATTCAATCTTTATATTTATCATGCATTTTATTATTTTTAACTTACAATATACATGTATAATAAACAAAATATTTGAGCAAGGGGTCTTATATAAAACCCATATATTGCTTCCATCCGGCTCCGTCACTAAGTGTTAGCCCACGGTTCGGGGGTGGGCTCGGAATTCGAGTTCGATTTTAGGTGAGCATTGGCTGGCGGCCCCTCAACGCCTTGTTGAGTGGATCTGGTTGGTTCGTCGGGGCCATTAAGGTCATTTTGCAAGTCAAACGAGTGAAAAGGTACAAACGAGTCATTTTATTCGACTTTCGATGACTATATTTCAAGAGGCGTTATATAAATAGTTTAGTGACTTCAATACTTATACTCGTAATCTATAGGTTATTCTGAGATAATTTCATTGTTACTCCAATTAACAACGTGCGACTTTTTTTTTTTTTTTGAAAATAACTTTCAAATTATTGCTACTTTATGTTATAGTAATTTTGTAGTTTTCTTTAACCGGAGTTTTGTTGTATACTTTTAAAAAATTTCATAGGATGCATGTCAGATCGTTTAACAATAAAAAAAAAAATTAAAAAGTGCAATACTGATATTTAAAAGAAACTAGAAACCTCAAATATAATCCTTCAAAATATGCTTATAAACTAGTTTAATCAGTTTATAAATTTATAACTGTAATAGACATTGAAATTTTATCGGTCTTAAAATCGGACTAGTTTAAAAAGAAACACGCATTTTCTTAGATAGGCATCTCAAATATCCGATAAAATCTTGAATATTCACAAGAGATCGTGACATCAAATATTGTCTTTCTCAAAGCAAAATTAATTCGTCGAGAAATACACTACTAATAACCTCCGAATCAAAAAAAATATCTAGCTAGGGAAAAAAAATCAAGAGATAAAAATAGTTATACTCACAAATATACATAAGTAAAATCTCTGTTTCATTATTTTTATTTCTGTCAATTTTCATCACTTTTAAAATTTATTTCAAACAATACCATCTACTAATTGGTTTCACATCTCCAATCTAGTGAGAAATTTTCTAATTGGATTATTAAAAGTTAATGAAGTCAATACAAATACGTGGATATTCAACAAAATTCGATTAATATAATTGAGAAAGTCCAACTGTTTATTTTAAAAAAAATAAAACACGGCGAATATTTTTTTTTTAAAAAAAATAAACTCTAATTTTGTCACCTTACTTTTTTTCCGAAAAATTAGGGAAATTATTGGTCTTTATTTGACTTTGGAAAGAAAAAATACATTAATTAGTAAGAAAAAAAAAAGGAAAATAAATACTCAAATAGTTTCTAAATAATTGGTGTTTTTACGTTGCACATTTAACATCTATGTCAAAATATCACAACTAAGAAATTACTTATTTCTAGAAAATAAAGAGAATTTTACTAACTTCCCCTTAATAAATATTTTGAAACGATGTAACTGTTTAATACTTAAAATTGGAAGAACATGGACTTCTTAATTATTTGAAACACCGCTTCAACAACAACAACAACATATTCAGTGTATTCGGTAGCGGAACAAGGATTTTAATTGAGGAAATTCAGAAGTAAATATATACCAACTAGTGGAAGGGGGTTCAACTCTACCATATATGCATAAAAAATATTTTTAATCATGTAAAAATAGTATAATTTTTCGTCGAAGTGAGTTTGGATGAACCCTCTGGAGCAAAGGTGGCTCCGCCACTGAGTATATTCCCACAAAGTGAGGGGAGGGTAAAGTCTACCCTACCTCAGATGAAGTAGATAGACTGTTTTCGATGGATCCTCAAATTTGAAACACCACTTACTAAAAATAAAATAAGAAGGCTAAAACACGACTTATTTAGGAACAACAGAGGGAGTGATAATGAGTCTTTTAGTATAGCTCAAATATTTATGATCTTATACCAAAAAGAACAATATTTTATTTATTTATTTTCGGTGTCCAGTACTTACATTGGAGTATCCGACTAATTCGGATCGCGCGTTGCAGGGCCTATTAAGGGGGTAGCGCTCCCAACAGAATTTTCTCTATATACAAGACTCGAACCCGAGACCTCTAATTAAGGATGGAGCTGTCCCAATACTGCACCACAACCCATGTTGGTAAAACGAACGATATTAAATGACCATTGCTTTCACAATTAGTAAAGAAATTTTAGTCATTAACTTTTTTGTACGCACACAAGGTAAATTCGATTCTAATGTAATAGTCTGCAAAACATATTAAAGAGGTAAATCGTGCTAAATAAACAAGTGTTATGTGACGGGTTCGATTAAAAAAAAAGTATGCATGTAAAGGACTTTGAACTTGAAACCCTCATTTGAAAGATAGAAAAATAGCATAAACATATATCTTAACTTATCATATTTAAGCAAATCTCCGTCCTTATAAAGTAATTACAATTTGTTTAACTAATTATGTCTATTCATTGAATGTTCGGGAGCTAATTATATATCTCGACTGACTCAAAATTCAAAAAAATACATCGGAAGCTAATTATGGACCTTTAAAAAGAAAAAAAGGTGCCTTCATTTGAGGTATTATGTATCTCGACAGATCCAAAATCGAAAAAAAATATATCGAGAGCTAATTATGTATCTTTACAAAGAAAAAAATATATCTTTATTGGATGTATCGGGAGCTAATTATGTGTCTTGATAGATCCAAAATCGAAATATTGGAAAATTTCGTAATCACGCTTCAAACTATTGGGTTTTATATTGTTTCCTCTTAAAAATCTGCCAACAAGCCCGTCTAGCTCAGTTGGTAGAGCGCAAGGCTCTTAACCTTGTGGTCGTGGGTTCGAGCCCCACGGTGGGCGTTTTTGTTATAATTATTTTTGTACTTTATATATGCTTCATTGTTATTTGGAATTAATAATGACATTCTTAATATTTCCATTTTATTTTAATGATGACAACTGGCATGTATTAGACTTGGGAGTGTTTGGTATATATGAACTATATGAAGGAAAATATTTTATTAGAATTTGTTTTTTTGGAAAATAAATCAGTTTTGCTTTAGTTTACGAGAATATTTATATGTAATCCAGTAAAATAGAATGGACGTGAGATAGGGTGGGGTGTGGCATTTGGGTGGAGGCACGGGGTGGATTAGCAAATAATGAACTTGAAACGTCACTTATGAAACTTATTTTCGTCATTTTCATTAGAAAAGTCATTTCCTCATTTTTAAAGAACTTATTTAATAAAATATTTTGACAAATCAAAAATGATTTTTTTTAAAAAATATTTTCCTTCATACCGAACACATTATCAGGTTTTCAATTCCCCGCAAGAGATTGTGTAGGTGATACTAGTTCATAGAAGTTGGTGTTGGTTCACCCAGTCTAGTTGTATCGATGAAAATCTTTCGCACAATAAACATTAGAGTAATATATGAAAATCGAATAAAAATAAGGAAAATAACATAAACATACTCCTTAACTTAATTACCGTATTTATACAAATCACCATTCTTATAAAGTAATTACAAAAATTTCAACTAATTATGTATCTTCGTTGGATGTGAGCTAATTATTTATCTCGACAAACTCAAAATTGAAAAAAATGTATCGGTAGCTAATTATGTATCTTTACAAGAAAAAAATGTATCTTCGTGCAATGTTTTCTTGATAGACTCAAAATAAGAAAAAATGTATCGAGGGCTAATTATGTATCGTTATAACAAAAAAGATGTATCTGCATTGGATGTATCGAAAGCTAATTATGTATCTCGATAGACTCAAAATCTAAATTTTCAGTAATTATATAAAATATCAGAATTATCTACAATTAAGCTTCAAATTGTCGGGATTTAAGTTATTTATCCTTAAAATAATACAAACAATTTATAAATAAAATTTGGTGATCTTTATTAAGTCATTATTTTCTATTTATAAGTGAACTTATTCATTATCTTCTTGAGAAAATGATTCTACCTAAATGTCTGGCCATGCTTTTATTAATATCTATCTTTGCTATAATGAGGCTTTAATAACCTATTAATGTACTCAGTATTTTTTTAGGTAAAAAAAAATTATTTGTATTCAATGTTTACATTAAAAAAAAATATGGTTAAGTGATAAATATGTGAATAAATACACGTCTTACATATATCGACTTATCATAAATATTACGTCCGAATAAGTTTTTATCATCTTTTTATGATTATCCAAAATATACTCGAGGGCTGATATAGAATGATGAGATTTTCACAGTTTCACCAGTTGTTCCTATTTGAGATATTTGTGTATGTATATACATTATATATTTTTCATACTTTGAAGTACTTTAGTGAAAATCCTAACTCCATCACTAACTTAAAGAAAATATAAACGACTTCTGAATCGTATAAATGTTTAAAACTGTACTCGATGTACCAAAATATCATATAAATCTACTACCCTAGGTCTAAACTCTTAAGTTATCCAAATTATTAAAAAGTTACTAAATATACAAAAATATTTATTTTTAAATAGATTAAAAATAAAGTAAGATAAATAAATCGAAACAGATAAAGAATATATTTAGTATTAAAAGAGAGTTGAACATTTGTATGCTTGCCCATGCTTTTTGCTATCCATTAAAAATCCAACCAATTAACAAAATCCAAAAATAGAACAACAACAAAAAAAAAAAATGTTACAAATATTTATATTTCAACTTATTTTTTCACCTACCTCTTTCCTTTTCCATTCATCAAACATGCACACCACTTTCCAAAATTTAAAAAATTCACCATAGTATAAACAACCAAAACACAATATCATTTTTGCCTTCCATTTTTTGAGCTTTCAATTTCCATGTGACATTGTTGTATGTTACATAATTCACAAAAAAAAATAAAAATAAAAAATGGTTAGTGAAATATCCAAGATATCAAAGTCAAGATCTTTCAATTTTAGGAAAATGTTTGAAAGACATACATATAGTAGTAATACTCATATGGTGTTGGAGAATAATAATAATAATAATAATGGACATGGCAAAGAGATGAAGTTTAGGAATTTATTAGGTGGAAAATCATCTTCAGCATTAGAATTAAATCAATTAGATAGTATTAATTTTAATAAATCTGTTGATCCTGTTACGCGATTCGCTAAGGAAGAAACAAGATCAAGAAACATTTACAAGGATAAACAAGGTTCAGGTATGTAACATTTAACAATGTTGTCATGTTTGTTGTTGTTGTTGTTATCAGCTCGAACTATGTATACATATCCTATGTGGCGTCCTGCGTGGCCAATTCTTGTCTGCATGGTATCCTACGTGTACTATGCCATATGGGACGTGTGCGTCTTCATGTTCAACTTCATACATGTTTTAAGTGTCTACTGAAAGTTGAAGGTCATAGATGTGATTTTAGGCTGAGTTAAAGGGCATGTTTATGTATTATGTCAATAACTATTATGCAACATGTTATCGTATTTGTTGTCATAAATTGTAGCTGTAGAGGCGAATCTAAGACGGGTTCTGTGGGATCAACTGAACTGATCATGATTCTTTTTAGCTCGGCCAATCGGCCTATGTATACATATGCAAAAAGAATTCAAAACGCGTATATACAATGAGATCACATTCATTCTGAATTCACCGTCTCTAGATTTTGGATTTGCCTCGAATTACACTTTTGCACCAGAAACATAAAAATGCTTCAGGTTTTGTGCCATTTTACATGATATTCATGACATAAACATGTAGGAATGTATGTTTGAGTTACAATTTTGCACACATTGCATGTTATGTATCCTTATTCTTCCGATGATCATGATCCTTATTCTTTGTTTTCGATGTAGAAATGGAAATGATGAAAGAGAGGTTCGCAAAGCTGCTTTTAGGAGAGGACATGTCTGGTGGAGGAAAGGGCGTTTCATCGGCTCTAGCTTTATCAAATGCCATTACTAATCTTGCAGGTGTGTTTCAACATCATCAAGATTTTGTTCTTTACAAGATATGTTTATATAGAAGGAGAGCCTTGGAGTAACTGGTACAGTTGCTGTCATGTGACCAGGAGGTCACAAGTTCAAGTCTTGGAAACAGCCTCTGGCAGAAATGCAAGGCAAGGCTGCGTACAATACACCCTTGTGGTGGGGCCCTTCTCCGGACCCTGCGCATAGCTGGAGCTTTAGTGCACCGGACTGCCCTTTTTTTACAGGAAACGTTTAGATATATGGAGAGAATGTTAACTGTTTGTATGTTGTTTATAGCTTCTGTATTTGGTGAGCAGAAGAAGTTGGAGCCAATGTCTGAAGAAAGAAAAGAAAGGTGGAGAAAAGAAATCAGTTGGCTTTTATCTGTATCAGATTACATTGTTGAATTTGTTCCTTCTCAACAAAAATCTAAAGATGGAACAAACATGGAGGTCTTATATTACATATTTACATATCTCACTTCTTTCCAATTCTAGATTTAGGGTGTGTTCGGTACGAAGAAAAATATTTTACATGAAATATGCTTTCAAGGAAAAGAAGTAGGTTTCTTACTTATTTTCTTATGTTCGGTAGGCAAAAGATATTATCCTAAAAGCATCTGTATATAATCTAGACAAATAGAGTGAAAGATGGGGGGAGGGGGGGGGCAGAGTGGTGGGGGCGTCGGTGGTTGGGGTGAAGATGAGATGTGTTGGAAGATGGGTAAGACACAATCAACGTGGAATGCGACTTGTAGAACTTGTTTTCCTACTTGGAGATCTTTTATTATATATCTCTCTTCTTTCCTATTCAAGATTTAGGTCGTGTTCGGTACGAAGGAAAATGTTTTACAGGAAAATAATCTGTTTTTTTTTACTAATTTCTTGTGTTCGATGAGCAAAACATGTTATCGTAAAAGCATTTGTAAATAATCTAGACGAATAATATGAAAGGGGGTGGGGTGGGGTGATGGGGTGTGTGGGGTGGTTGGGATGGGCGCTACGGGGCTGGGGTGAAGATGAGAAGTGTTGGAGGGTGGGGAGGACACAACTAGAATGCCACTCGTAGAGCTTGTTTACATACTTCCATTCTATGTTGCTCGGACTCTTCAAAAATGTCAGCACGTGTCAAATTCTCCAAAAGTAGTGTATATTTGGAGAATCCGACACGAATGTGGCATCGAAAGCGAAGAGTCCGCGCAACTTAGCTTCCATTAAGGAAGTCATTTTCCTCGTTTTTAAAGAACTTGTTTTCCAAAAATTTTGACAAACCGAACATGAGAAAATCAAAAAATATTTTCTGGAAAATGTTTTTCTCCGTGCCAAACACACCCTTAGAGTAGAAATAGTGATAATTGAAAAGAATAAATTTTGATAGTGATTTGACAGGTAATGGTGACACAACAAAGAAGAGATTTGTTCATGAACATCCCAGCATTGAAAAAGCTTGATGCAATGCTCATTGTGAGTACCTGCATTGTCCTCTTGCTATCCCATGTGGCTGAGACTCTTCAAAAATATCGCCCAGTGTGTGTCGGATCCTCCAAAACTTATGCATATTTGGATGATCCGACACGAGTGTGTCAATATTTTTGGAGGGTCCGAGTAACATAGAAGAAGTACATGAGTTGCATCATCTCTAATGCTGGATAATAATTTCATGATGTTCAACAGGATTGCTTGGAAAATTTTAAATACGAGAACGAGTTCTGGTATGTGTCGAAAGATGCTGATGAATCTGAGAAAGGTGTTCAGAGGGATGATAAATGGTGGCTACCTACAATCAAGGTTCCACCAGAGGGTCTCTCGGATACATGTCGAAAATGGCTACAGTATCAGAAAGATTGTGTGAATCAAGTACATAAAGCATCTATGGCTATTAATGCACAAATACTCTCAGAAATGGAAGTTCCCGAAAACTACATTGAATCTCTTCCTAAGGTAAGTATCATTGGATACACTTGTCGCTCGGACCTCCAAAACTGTTGTTGCACCTGTGTGGAGGACGCAGAGTAGGGTAGAGGGTTAGTGGGTAGGAGTATGTCTGTAATAGTAGGGAAGAGTGCTTTGTTTGCATCTGTGCGTGTAGTTTCTTGTAGTCTCTGGTTCGTGATGTTTTGGTGATATCTACGTTTTTCAATAGATATTTTGTAATATTACCTTGTGGGTGTCTTGTTTCCTTTATTATTTTTGGTGTGAAATCCCTTCTTGTTGTTTGCTTTTATGTGTTTTGTTTATTGTATTGTTATATGTCTTGAGTCGGGGGTCTATCGGAAATAGTTTCTCTACTTATGGACTGTGTACACTTTACCTTCCCCAAACCCCACTGGGTGGGAATACACTGGATATGTTGTTATTGTTGACACACACCTGACAATATTTTTGAAGAGTCCGAGCAACATAGCTTTTTATACGGTTGATTTCTCGTATGGTCGCTCAACTTATAGTTATCTTCTTAGAATGTCACCTTCTTTGTTGGAAATCAAGAAGAAATGTGACTCTCTGAGATAATAATTATTAGTCGAGCGACCAGTCTTAGGGGCTCGGCTCGAAGATACTGATATATCTGTTATTGATTTATGTGATTTCTTCAAGAATGGTAGATCAAGTCTTGGTGATTCAGTCTACAAGAGCATTACAATTGAGTTCTTTGATCCTGAACAATTCCTTTCGACGATGGATTTGTCCACGGAACACAAAGTTCTTGATCTTAAGAACAGAATCGAGGCATCTATAATGATTTGGAAGAGGAAAATGAACCATAAAGACGGAAAATCGACGTGGGGTTCAGCTATTAGTGTGGAGAAGAGAGAGCTCTTTGAAGAAAGAGCAGAAACTATCTTACTATTGTTAAAACAAAAGTTCCCCGGAATCCCTCAGTCTTCTCTCGACATCAGCAAAATCGAATGCAACAATGTAAGATACTTTCTCCGTCCCATTTTATGTGGCATGTTCACCGTTTTAGTCTGTTGCAAAAAAGAACGGAACATTTCTACTTATAGAAACCTTGGAGCAACGGTAAAGTTGTCTCAGGTTCGAGCAGTAAACTGCCTTCATTGCATCCCCTTAGGGTGCAACACTTCCCCTGGCCCTGCATGAACATGCAATGCTTTCTGCACTGGTCTTGTAGTCATAAAAATGTCATGACATGTTTAAGACCATAAGTTCCAAAAGTCCGTCTTTCTTTCTTAAACCTCATGGTCAATCAAACATATTTAGAGTAACTCCTCGGTACCTCACAAAATCGTAACCTGTTGTATTTCTGTCTTACTTATTGTGTACAGGATGTAGGACATTCTGTTCTGGAGAGCTATTCAAGGGTGCTAGAAAGCCTAGCTAACACGGTTATGTCGCGTATTGAAGATGTCCTATACGCAGACTCTCTAAAACAAAATCCACCACTGGAAGTCGAAAAATCGAACTTCTCATCAGCTGATTCCTCACCTCCACTTCCACTAAGTGGTATGTCAACTCCCAAGGAACAAGAGGCAGAAGTGTTGAGTTCTGCTACACAAACACCGACTTTATCCGATTTCATTGGTTGGGGTGTGGAGGAAGGCGACGCAGGAATGAAGAAGAATCATTCGACGGGTAACTTAGAGGCTTATTTCAAAGATGAAAATGACTACAATTGCATAGGGAAACTCGCTAGTATTACTCCCACGAAATTTTCCTATATCGACGAGATTGGAAGTGGACTAGGAAGTCCAACAGCTCGACCTTAACAGTTTTAGGCAACGATACTGAGGAACGAAGAAAGAAACAAGAACAATCTCTAGGATCATAGAAAGTAAACGAAATCTACAGCAGTTAGAAAGTTCACCTGTGTGTAAATACTCCGACCTTTTTAAGGAGTTGGACGCGGTTAGCATCCTATGTATGTGCCTGCTCTCTTCCTTCCATAGCGGATAGGGAAGTTCAAAATGTTGTGTTGTTTTCCTGTCGAACATTTTTGTAGCATAAAATGTCGAATTGTGAAAATCATCTCATCTAAAAACTCAGAACTATCGGAAAATTATTGCTTCTACTTGTTTATCTTATGTCTACAACATGCTCCATCACATTTGAGTCTGATACTTTTACATGCTCGATACAAACATAAAAGTTCCACCCTCTCAGATATCATGTTGAATTGTGCGAACTACCTCATGTAAACGGTTAAGTTGTCAGAGTCTCAGAGATGGAGAAAACGACTCATCACACACTCGAAATCAAAGCAAATCCAGTAGAGGTGTGAAACTCACAAAAAAGTGATATTTCAGCTGTATTTTTTACCATTATCTCGTAAATAGAAACTTCATAAGATTCTCAAGCTACTAATAAGACCCTTTATAATGTACATAAATCGCGAAGCAAGAGTAGTAATACATGATTCCAGTTTCGGTAAGTTGAAGTCTGCAGGCTGCAACAATCTACACAATCTTTTCCAAAACGGAATATTCATTGCAGCCTTCAGACTCATCGCGGATTCATGTTACTATTCTTCTACCACGTCGAACGAGTGACCTGATATCCTTATTATGCATCGGTTTCCAAGTCAATATGTTCCGTTTTTGCTTTCGAGCCTCCTGCATTCACAAGAAAAAGTAAGAAAAAACACATTACCATGATGTTTAACCACTATCCATATTGATAAATTGCTGATATAAGGATACCTGAAACACAAAGTTGGAATTTTGTGATTTCGGTACAACAGATAGTCCATCGCGAACTGGCAGCACTGCAAATCGATAAGTGAACGTTGAAATTTGGATATGTCGAAACTTTCCCAACTTGTAAATTCACTTTTGGTTTACCTGGAGGTGAAAAGCTAGACTTTTGCTTTGAATCTTCAAGTAGAGAAGGCTTACAGTTGTAAGTGTACAAAAATAGTGGCACATTCTCCTCCGCCTCGAATTCATCCTTGTCCAGATTCTTACTGCCAATTGGTATACCGAATCCCCTTCATTAGTTCAAGTCCGTTAGGCTTTTGAAATCTACGTTGCTTGGACTCTCCTAAATGCTGCAGAACCCGTATCAGATCCTCCAAAAACGCACTACTTTTGGAGGTTCCGACATTCACTCTTATGACATTTTTCAAGAGTCCGAGCAATATAGATTGAAATAAGGCAATCGACAAATATATTACCTTGACATTCTTTTCATTCTCTTGAGATCATCAATTGCTGGTTTAGGAAACAGGAAGTGTTAGCACACAGTTATGCTTGGATTGAAGAAGTTGAAGTAATAAAAGATTACACGGTGATATATAGCGACGATGAAATGTTGCTAAATCGGTAGTCCAACAAAGCCTTGTGAGAGCAAGCTTGTTAGAGTATTGCTGGCAGGTCGCGAGCCTCTGATGAAATCGTACCAACACAGTAAAACATTAGTAAAAAACATCAAGAGGGACGAAGAGAAGGTAGAATAAGGCGAGGAATTGGTAAATGCGTTTAAGTTATATACGCTGACAGTATAAGAAAGTTTTGAGTAAAGACTACAAACTTGAGTCAGGCCATCAATTCGTAGCTCTGTTGCAGAAGCTGTGTCAATCGTTGAAATCTGGTATTCAAGTTTAGCTGAGACACATCCTAAATGATCGACGACTGTAACAACAGCTCTGCAGAGGTACTCTTTTGTGTTTTCCACCACACTGCAACGACAACATCAAGTACGTCTCAGTCTCAAACAAGTTACAATTCAACTATAGAGGTTAATGCGACGAAAAATAATTTCGTATACTTTACTGTTATAGTGGATAAAGTTCTATGACGATACGTGAAGAAATTAACTATAGAAATACTACTAACTCTCTTTTCTCTTCTGCCTTTACAAATGCTTTCTCACAATAATCTGCAGCATGGTGAAGCTGAGAGCACAAATCCTTGAGTTCCTACAGAACCAAAAAAAAGGGAAAAAGTTTCGAAATATACTTAAACTTTGACAAAATTTGTTGTAACACACCTCAACTTTGCAGGGGTTCTATGACCCACCTCGACTATTTATTACTTTATTTTTGTGACATATATTTGTCCAGCTGGACCACTGGGTGAATACACGCACTCTGAGCGTTTAAGGGCCTGAAGTGGTCCAACTGGACAAATCTATGCTACAAAAATACGGTAATAAATAGTCGAGGACCCCGCAAAGTTGAGGCGTGTTCCTGCAAATTTCACCAAAATTTAACTATATTTCTGACTTTTTCCCAACAAAAAACAAGAAATGTTATAATCTACACAGGGATTTGTTGTTAAGAAATTAACACAACACACTCTCATCATATAAACTCTAGTACCTAAAATTTGGACCAAAAGGAACAACAAATAAACCGGCGGCGGAGACAGAATTTTCACTCGGAAAGTTCATTATTTACTATACAGCACTAAAAAGACTTAAGAGTAAATGGTCATAAGGATACCTGAACTATCATTTTCCGCGAATTTTACGCCTCAACTATCATCATCTACTCAACTAGGTGCGTTTTACTACACAGATGGTGATAGTTCACGGATAAGAAAATAGAACAATTGGCGATAGTTCAGGTAGGAGAAGGAAACAACTGACAGTTCGGGTGTAAAACTCGCAAAAAGTAGATATTTAAGATATATTTTGACACCATTATCTCAGAGAGTTAACATTATATATATAGTACTATGATTTTTCAGCTAACATGGTTAAGATGACCCCTTCCGACCCTCTAGCTCTGCCAACAACAATAACATACCCAGTGTATTCCCACAAAGTGGGTCTGAGAAGGTAAAGGGTACGCAGTCCATACCACTACCTCAGATGAAGTAGAGAGACTGTTTTCGATAGATCCCCGACTCAGGCCAGATAACAGTATAATCAAACAAACGAACGAAGAACATAAAAGCACACAACAAAAATAGGAGACACACCACTAGATAATAAAGAAAACAAGACACCCACACGTTAATACTATAAACCATCTATTCGAAATCAAAGACATCACCGAAACACTATGAACAAGCAACTACAGGCGTAGATACAGACAAAAGCACTCGTCCCTACTATTACAAACGTACTCCTACCCACTAACCCTTTAACCTAGTCCGCGTCCTCCACGTCTTTCTGTCAAGGGTCATGTACTCTGCCACTTAAACAAAAAAGTACTTATCACAAGAAATTGATGTCAAGAAGCACCACACATGCACACACACACTCATACTCTAGCACCTAAAATTAGTACAAAACAATAACAACAAACAAATCAGTGGCGGAGACATAATTTTCACTCGTGAAGTTCATTATTTACTACTATATAATAACACTAAAAATAATTAACATTATATATACAGTGTAATTTTTCAACGAACGAGTTTTTAGGTGAGAACCCTTTCCCCCCCTCTAGCTCCGCCACTTAAACAAAGAAGTACTTATCACTACAAATTATTGTCAAGAAACTCATACACTAGCACCTAAAATTTGGCCAAAAAAAAGAACAACAAACACATTAAACCAGTGGCGGAGTCATAATTCTCACTTGTAAAGTTGATTAATTACTATATAACACTAAACATAATTAACATTGTATGTACAGTATGATTTTTCAAACAAGTAGTCATTACATAATCATATAGATAACTTACTTGCAAGGAGTTGTTAAACTTAGTTGCATCATCAGTTTCAACTTCTGTATATTTTTTGGGAGATGAATTTATTTCCTCTTCATTCATTCTTGTTTCACTGCAAATAATAAGTCCTAAATGCAGAAGCAAATAAATATAGTAAGCCACAAATTCACGTTATATCCCCTAAAATTAGTCGAGATGTATGCAAGTTGAGTCAAAAATCATAATTTTATATATATATATATATAAAACAAAACTCTTTATATCACGTGAAATTAGTCGAGATGCATGCAAGTTAACTCAAACAACATGATTATAAAAAAAATATATATATATCACATAAAATAAAGCTTCTTTTATCCTGTGAAATTAGTCGAGATGCATGTAAGTTGACTCAAAAACCATGATAATATATATATATATATATAAAATGTATCACATAAAAAAAATTTCTTATATCCTGTGAAATTAGTCGAGATGCATGCAAGTTGACTCAAACAACATGATTATAAAATAAAATATATCACATAAAACAAAACTTCTTATATCCTGTGAAATTAGTCGAGGTGCATACAAGTTGACTCAAACATCATGATTATATTATATAAAAAATGTATCACATAAAATAAAATTTCTTATATCATGTAAAATTAGTCGAGATGCATGGAAGTTGACTCAAACAGTATGACTGCATGATTATATTATAAAAGAACGTGTCACATAAAATAAAATTTCTTATATCATGTGAAATTAGTTGAGATGCAAGCAAGTTGACTCAAAACAACATGATTATATTATAAAAAAAATGCATCACATATAATAACATTTCTTATATCATGTGAAATTAGTCGAGATGCATGCAAGTTGACTCAAACAACATGACTATAAAAAAAATGTATCACATAAAATAAAACTCCTTATATCCTGTGAAATTAGTCGAGTTGCATACAAGTTGACTCAAACATCATAATTATAAAAAATAAATTGTATCACATAAGATAAAACTGAAAAAAGTTTATATGGGTTATATATTTAATTTTTTTGTCGGTAATAATAAACTCCCGTGACAAATATTCAAATTTCACTTTATATTATGAAACAAAAAGCCAAAAGAAAGAAACAAACCAAAAAAAATATTTAAGAGAGATTCTCTTATTAAAAGTTTTTGGAATAATGGACATATTAGTAGTGAACATTTTCCAAAAAAGACAAGTTATTTTTTCAGTCTCGTGACTATTTTGTACCTCACTTTATAATATATCTAAAAATGTACTGCAAAATGATAATAAATACTGACATTTGGAAGAGTTAATTAAAGCTGAGAAAATAGAAGATAAAATTGTCTATAAAGATCTATGTATTCGTTTTTAGTTTGAATTTGTATTTATTTAAGGTATGGTGATGAACTATATAAATTCACCACCAACAAGGGATCAAGTCCCTGAAAAATATTAGACTCTATATAAATAAAGAAACTAAAATAAAATTTGAAGATATAAAACGTACACAAGATTTTATGTGGAAATCTTCCTACTCAATGGAGGAAAATCACCACCTTTCCTCACACGATTTCCCAAAACTTCATTATAATCAAGCGATTAATTGATTATAGAGTCGCTCAAACTTAAAAGGATTTAACTCTAAATCCTTGCTCTTGTAATACCTCTATTACAATCAAATGAGATAACTCTGTCGCAGGTGTTCCCGCATTGTACGTGATGCATCTGCACAGTAATGATACTACAGGACAAAAATTTGTACAGTGTGCATCAGTGTACAACTGTCCCACAACATTTCTCAAGAAGTAAGCATATGACGGACCTGGCCCCTGAATGTAGTGAAAGTCATCATCAAAAGTACTCACAGTGTGCTGCACAGTAAGTAATGATACTACACGATAAATTTGTACAGTGTGCAACATTGTACAACTGGCACACAATATTCCTCAAGAAGTAAGCATGTGACGGATCTGGCTCCTGAATGTATTGAAAGTCATCATCAAAATTACTCACAGTGTGCTGCACAGTAAGTAATGATACTACAGGATAAATTTGTACAGTGTGCAGCAGTGTACAACTGTCCCATAATATTCCTCAAGAAGTAAGCATATGACGAATCTGGCCCCTGAATGTACTGAAAGTCATCATAAAAAATACTCACAGTGTGCTGCACAGTAATGATGCTACAGGATAAATTCGTACAATGTGCAGCAGTGTACAACTGTCCCATAATATTCCTCAAGAAGTAAGCATATGACGAATCTGACCCCCGAATGTACTGAAAGCCATCATAAAAAATACTCACATTGTGCTGCACAAGAATGATGCTACAGGATAAATTCGTACAATGTGCAGCAGTGTACAACTGTCACACAATATTCCTCAAGAAGTAAGCATGTGATGGACCTGATCCTTGAATGTAATGAAAGTTATCATCAAAACTCAATTCACCATATAAAGATCGATGATTAGGATACAAGAATAACAATAATCAAGTGTTATTATACTCGTATGTAGTGGAGGAGTTAGAAGTTTTATAAAAAGCGTTCGATATAATTTTCTGAGGAAGAGTGTTCACATGACCCTCTCATCTTTCTCTTTATTTATTATTTATGTAGTATCTCATTCTTTACTGCTAGTTACTACTTGTTACTTTATTTGATCTGTTTATCTTGCTAATATGTTTTGTCGTTATTTTTCTTTCAATTTTGATTTATTTATATTCTTTTAAATAAAAACCGATCGAAAACAACTTCTTTACTCATATAAATACGTAAGAATAAGATTTGTTTACATTTTATTCTTTTACTACTACTATAGTTACTACTTTGTCCGTCTCGAATTATCCGTGCACAACTATTAAGAAAACAATAATTGGTAATGTAACTTTACCATTTTACCCCTATAAATTGTGTCATGTTGTTCGTTCCAATATTGATAGAGTTATTATATGGCTGATACCAAGACACTTTTTGCATGGATAATTAGGTTTATAGGATTACCAAAATTTTTTCAACATTTTTTAATATTTGATAATTTAATGTTGGTAACAAGGAGTAATCAATTACTAAGGGTATAATGGAAAAAAAATTATCTTGTCTTAATTAATGAAAAAAAACAAGTAAAATAAGAAATTAAATTAGAAAATTTGGGACGGATAATTTGGGACAGGGGAATATAAGTTAAATTCTATTATTTTCTGTGCAATTATCCATCCAAAAAATAAGAAAAAGAGAGGATGTTGGGTCCAAATGCTGAACACATGCATGCAGGAAAACTGTGTGCATTTGACTTATTCCAGCATAATTCCAAAACTATGGAAACTGAATTAGAGGCAAAATGAAAATAAAATAAAAGAAAAGAAAAGAAAAGAAATTTCTAGGAAATAGATGAATTTGAAATAATCAATATAATTCCACCGACTTGTATAGAAGAAATTAAAATTAAAAATTCCTTCCAAGTGAAATTAGTAAGCTAACCTACAAAAATAAGGACATGCAAATGACATGTTCGGCATGATTGGGATTTCAGCGGATAGGGCTGCTCCACCCTTAACCAAAGATCGAGGGTTCGATCCTGAGTATGGAGAAAACTCTATTGGGAGCACTGCCACCTTAATGGGCCCTGCAACACGCGATCGGGATTAATCGAGGCTCCAATGCGAACACCGAACACCGGATTGGAAACCAAAAAAAAATTTGTCCACAAGTTTCAAGTTGTGAAAATCTCAAATTTTGAGTCTATCGAACTATATGATTAGCTTCTGATACATTTAATAAAAATATTTTTTTCTTTATAAAGATACATAATTAGCACCGGATGTATTTTTTTCGATTTTGAGTGTGTCGAGATACATAATTAGCTCCTGACATATTCAATAAGATATATAATTAGGTGAAATTTTTGTAATTACTTTATAAGGGTAAAGATTTGTGTAAATACGATAAGGTGAAATGAATGTTTATATTATTTTTCCTTGTTTAATATCATTTTCCAGTTATTGTTAATTGTATAATGTGGGTTGAAAACTGAGTTTAGTAACTTGGGCTTTAATCCTAAATGGGCCACTAATGTTGTTGGATGTTGGGCTATCTTGTGGGCTATTTCTGGCCCACCATATTCAAGCATAGAGTTGGATCATGTGGCCCAGGCGAAGGCGTGGGCTTACTGATCCCTTAAAGTGGGGTGGACCGCATGAAGCCAGGGGCGGAGCTGGGTACTGTTGATCCCCTTTATTGAAAAAAATACGCTATATATATAATATAAGGAAAAAATACATAAAGTAGCATACTTAAGTTACATTTTGTAGAATATGTATTTGTATGTATTTTTATTTTTGTAGCAACAGTTTGCAAAAATACAAAATACATATCGATCATAAGGGAAGTAAAAATCATATGTATTTGTATTTTTGTAGCTATGGTTTGTAAAAATACAAAATACAACTTGCTATATTATGTAATTATGAAACTGTTGCTATGAAACTCATAATTAAAGGGATAAATATGCTATTTTTGAATTTTGCCCATATATAATTAAAATGATTTTCTTTATGCATATAGAGTAAAATGTTGAACTCATTAGCTTCTTTGTGCACTTACTTTTTTGTACTAGTTTAGGTGTACGTGACTTGCGCGTGTACCTCACTTTAATGAGTTTAAATATTACATTAAATAGGATATTTGTTTAAATAATAAAGAAGAATATAATAATTAAATTTAATATCTTTTGAACATGTAAAGATGGAGAATTTATTTATTAAACCTAATCTTTACCAAAAATATTTTTAATAGTCAATCGACATTCATCTACCATCTGTAAATTGTAACAAAATAATACAGTGATAGAGACATCAAAATAATACAATTAAATATAATCTTTACACATAAAAATTTTCTCTAAGTCGTCTGATACTCATCTACAACATGTAAACAATAACAAAATAATACTATAATAGAGATATCAAAATAATACAACTAAACCTAACCTTTACATAAAAAAAATCCTCAAAGCCGACCAACATTTATCTATCACCTGTAAATTGCAACAAAATAATATGATAAAAGTGATGTCAAAACAATACAATTAAACTTAAATTTTACACACAAAAATTTCGCAAAGCCGATCGAGATTCATCTACGAACTGTAAACTACCACAAAATAACAAACTAAAAAGAGATATTACGATAATACAATTAAATCTAACCTTTACCTAAAAAAAAATTCAACGCCGGCCCCACATTCATCTATCATCTGTAAATTAAAATAAAACAATAAGATAATAAAGATATCAAAATAATACAATTGAACCTAACTTTTACACAAGAAATTGTTCAAAGTCAGCCGACATTCATCTGCGACCTGCAAACTATAAAAAAAATATAATAGTGATCACAAAGCTTCGATTTTGATCCAACTAATTTTTATCTGAGAGAAAATTTTGACCCTAAAAAATAATTTTGAATAAAAATAAAGAAGATATTTACATACACGCATGTTGAATTCTATTATGATGACAAAAACAGAGACGGAGTTGAGGGTTAGAAAATCAAACATCCACTAATCTAGACATGCAATCGAATCAAGTTGGATGAGCATCAATCATATTCTCCCAATAGGCAAATTAGTTTGTTCTCTAGTTTAACGTACATCTCAATATTTGTAAAAGTATTTTCTTAATAGAGTCTTATTTTAGGAGTATTTTTTTAATTGAACAGTAGAAAGAAAAATATTAATTAATTCTTCTACCATATATTTTAGGAGTTCCATATATTTTAGAAAGTCTAGTAGAAAGAATATTAATTAATTCTTTTACCATATATTTTCGTAGTCCCATATATTTTAAGAAGTTTAGTTAATATAATAAAAAATAATTAAATAATAAATTTAAAAAAATAATAAAAAAATAATTTTGTCTAAAGAAAAGTGTTAAAAGTTTAAATCACTTTTCTAAGGTTTTCACACTTGTAGTATATTATAAATATAGATTATAAATATAAATATAAATATAAATATAGATATAGATTTTGAATTCCTTTAGTGAAAACCTTGTTCAACGTGAAGCTGATTTCACAGAGCAACGAATAGCTCCCTCTTAGGGGTCGTTTGGTAGAGTGTATTGAAAAATATAATGCATGCATTAGTTAATGTGTATTATTAACACCTTGTTTGGTACTTTTTTCCTCTATGTATAACTAATGCAAGCATTAGTTATACACTCTATTTTGTATTAAAGTGTGTATTAGCAATACACTCCATTTTCTATGTATTAGTAATATAAAGACTTTTAAAACACATGTATTAGTTTATAAAATGAACTAAATACCCCTCAATTTCTCTCTCAAAATATTAACAATTTCTTTTCCCGCCATTTTAATTTTTAACCTCAAAACATTTAACAATTTTTTTCCGCCATTTTAATTTTCAACATCAAAACATTTCACAATTTCTTACCTACCATTTTAATTTACAACAATGGATAGTTGATTTAAATAACCGCAACATATTTTTTCTTTGCTTCGAGGGTCTTTAAAAATATTAAAATAAATTCTTGAGACTATTCGTTAATTTTACATCTAGTATTTTATTTTTTTCGACTTTGTTAATCCGTCGGCGTAACATTTCATGCGCAAAGACGAAGGTAATTAATCCAAAATCTCTAAATACTAGTTCAACAATACTAATTATATTTGAGATGACAAAAAAACTTTGTTGCAAAAAAAATGTATAAAGTCAAAGAAAAGTATTTTTGTAAACAAATACTTTTTTTATAGAAATTATATAAGATATATTATTTCTTATACATCAAACCAAACAATGTATAAGAAATAATACATGCATAATTAATACAAGCATAACTAATATAAGCATTACTAATACACTATATTTTTACATTATTCTTATACACTCAACCAATCGACCCGTTAGTGTACAAATGTCTGATTCAATGTAGGTGGTTACTGTCTACTCACATTATTTATAGGGCATTTTTGTCTTTTCACACAAACTCGCCAAATTGTCATTTTAATAACTAAAGCTTACCACGTGTTACCTTCCATCTACAGTCAATACAAGCAGGGGCTGAGCCAGTCATCTGTTTGGGGATTCGATCGAACCCCTTCGAAGAAAAATATATTATTTATATATGATTAAAATTATTTTTTATGTGATTATAGTAGGTGTTGAACCTCAACCCCTTTAGTTGAAATCCTGGCTCCGCCTCTGAATACAAGGGCTTTTAACGTGTAAATTAGTGAAAATTTCAAGTTGTTTCCTCTTCTTCTTTCGAGTGAAACTGAGAGTTCCAACTCTTTCTTCTTATTCTTCACTACATATTGTTTCTTCCATATTCTACTTAGATTGTTTATGTTATATATTTTGGTCCTATATATACGATACACTTAGGTATTTCCTCAAATTTATTTAGTTTTTTACGAAAAATGGGTTATATTTTTTTCTCAATTTTCATAAATGAGTTACTCCATCCATCCATCCATCCATCATATACTTTTTCTACTTTAAAAAATTAATACATAAGTTAGCCATTTGTATCTACTAGTTTAGGTGTACGCGCCTTACGAGTGTACTCACTTTAATGAGTTCAAACATTACACTAAATAGGATATTTGTTTAAATAATAAAGATGAATATAATAATTAAATTTAATATATTTTGAGTATGTAAAGATGGAGAATTTATTTATTAAATCTAATCTTTACCAAAAATATTTTTAAAAGTCGATCAATATTTATCTATCATCTGTAAATTGCAACAAAATAAGACAATGATAGAGACATCAAAATAATACAATTAAAGCTAATCTTTACATACAAAAAATTTCTCGAAGTCGTCCGACACTCAACTACCACCGGTAAGCAATAACAAAATAGTCGAATCAAGCATCCACCAATCTTAATAATTTTAATAGTAATAATTTTACCTTACTTTGTTCAATTGATTTCAGAATCAAATCGAACTTTTTTTTCACTAGTCTACGAATTCCTTTCAACTCGCGACAAACCTGTTTTCATACAAAATCAGTAAACAATGTTTTTTAATGTACACACATATTTGACAAAAAATCTACCTAATCGCGAAATGCATCAAAAACTTTCTTTGAAGTAACGATTTATTCCTCTACAGGACTCTTTGACTTTTACTGAATCGGAGAAAAAATAACCCTAGTTATTTGCTTCACATGCATTCTGTCTTTTTGAAGCAGATGCTTGTCGTGTTTCAATGGGCTTATAAACTGGTGTCTTCATTCTGGCAACCTTTGCAGCACGAGGAGGTGATGTCCTCTTTTGGATATGCTCATCAACAATATTGTGTGACTGTTTCCTCAATGGTTTCTTCGCTTCTGTGGTTGATGAATCAACCTTTTGTTTCTTTTTTGAACGTTCATTAATTTATTTTGGTGGTGGATCCTGGAAGTCGTTATTCGAATCAACTGAACATTCATCTTCAAGTCCATCCTTCTCTGGTATTTCAAACTTTGCCAATTCCCTTGAATTGGTTCAACGTTCTTAAATACAACTTAGGAATATAGATAAAATATGTTAAAGTATCTGTTAAACAACCGTAAATCAAATGAATATATGTAGATTAGAAAATACATATTAATACATATGTATTAATTAACAACGAATCTTGCCATCCTCATTAAACATAGCATCCATCAAATACTCAAAACATGGTCGAGATGCATTTGTCTTTCCATTTAATAATCGGAGAATCCGATTATCAACCTTGGATGCAATCTGTCGTGGAATATTTGAACAACACTCATAAAGCCACACTTGAATAATCAGTGACATTTTCTGTAAAAGATAAAATTTTTCACCTGCTTTCAACCTATTATTCAAACTTCTCGCTAGATCCTCAAATGATAAAGTCCCCCACGAAAAGTTTTTATAACTATCACTGTCTACCAAATCAAAATGAAGTCTAGGTATAACCATAGTATCAACATTAGATAACACAAAAGAATGCAGTAAATACAGAATTGCAAACTTCTCAGCATCCTCATCATTGTTCTTCCCCCAAATTTTGTTCGTGAATGCTAGAAATAATTGTCTTTTCTGTATAAATTCTGCACCATTGAAATACTTCTCAACAATCCTGTTTGATACATTCTCATAAAAAACTAAGTTGTACCTATTAGCGACACAATTCAAACAAGTAATGATAGCAAATTTTTTAGGAGTAAAATGAAGAGAAGTGTCATTAGCCCGAATGACTATCGCAGAAGAACAACTACCTTTTATCTCGAGCGACATAACAAATTTGCACAACTGTGCTTGAACTACACAGTGCTTCTTCTTCATGAAATAACCAAAAATGTTATTGTCGCAACAATTTTTGTACTGTTCCTTGTTTAATACAGCGTGTAAACTTTCATTTAATATCATTATCACTGTACGAGCACATATGTAGTGCAAATCTTGAAAGTTTTCTTACAATGAATATTTCCTCACGCGGTACCTATACAAAGTAAAACTACAACTTATTAAACTGTAAAAAGGTTTAAAACACAATCAGCTATGTATTTAACTAGAAAAATACATATAACATTCATATGTATTTTGATCAAAACAAAAATACAAAATCATCATATCATAATATTTGATATCTATGTATAAAAATACAAATGTTATTCTATACCTTAAAATATATATTGATCCTAACAAAAATACAAATGAAATTGTAAATGTACTTCTCAACAAAAAGTATTTGTACATATCTTAACAGTAACTCTCACATAAGCAGATAATTTATCAAATGTATATACTCCTCCTGTTTAAAAAAGAATGACCTACTTTCCTTTTTAGTCCGTTTCAAAAAGAATGACCTCTTTTCATTTTTAGCAACTTTTTACTTTTAACTTTTCACGTGGCATGCTTAAGACCACAAGATTAAAGTATATTTTATTTAAGACCACAAGATTTAAAAGTCTTCTTTATTTTCTTAAACTCCATGCCAAGTCAAAGCAGATCATTCTTTTTTAAACGGAGGGAGTATAAAATACATATATGATCATACAGTCCAAAAAAATTAAAATACAAATACATAAAATTTTATGAAAACATGAATGGTCCAAATTTAAGTTACCAAGAAAAAAATACAACTGAACATTAAATACAAATCTTATCAGTAACAAACCTAAATACAAAATACATATCTTAAATATATAACAGATACATATCATCCCTTTAGCAACTGTAATTTCATATCTTAACAAAACTCAAAACTACATACACACCTTATAAATTGTATATATAAAATACATATATATGAACATGTTGTCTAGAAATTATAAAATTTTACAAATGGAAAAATACCTCCTCCACTTTCTCTTCTTTAGATTCACAATCAGATGAAACAAGACTTGAAATTTAACTAGATTCTCCTTTTTCATCCGACTTTCTCTTTTTCACTGATTTTTGAATTTTTGTGGATTTTGGGATAAAGATTTTCTCAATGCTTTCCGTTTCATGATTTTCACAATCTTTATCGAATCGTTACGCTGATTCGATCTCATCTCTTCTTTGCGAACACCTCCCTTAGACTGAAAATTAGTAGAAATCAAGTTAATTTCTTCATCTTGTGTTAAACCAAGATTAAACGATGGTAGTTCATCGGACCCAAAATTCATCGGTGGAGTCCCACTAACTGAACTACTACGATGTGTATATACTGGCATTATCGCATAACTCCAAAATTTCAAACCACAAAAAAAAAAAAATCATAGAAGAAGGTTGAAAAATGCCGAAATTAATTTACAAATAAGAAGTTATATGAAAAAAATAACAAGCATTAACTGTAAAATCATCTTCCCTTAATTATTGGGGAACAAGTTTATCCGAAATTAGAACGCAAATAGTGATTTTGAAAAAAAATAAACGTTAGAATGAAAAGAAACTGAAATAGGTAAATTGTTTGGAAATAGGTAAAGGAAAAGTAATTGGTGGAATCGACATGCTTAACTCTAGAAAAGTCAAAACATTGCTAGTTTTGACATAAGTTGTAATTTTGAGAAAGTGTTGTTATTAATTATAATTAAAATCTTAAGGTTGTTAGTTTCTGTAATTTTTCCTTTTTAATACTACTCAATTCTCAAACAATAACTATAAATAGCTACTACTACAAAAACATAAATTGTGTTGTATCAAAAACATGTATTATATCTACATTTCTATATTACCTCAACTTTAACTTACTTTTCTCGTAGGTTTATCCTTCAGGACAACACAATATAATACAATATGATAAACCATGAAACATGTAGCAACAATCTAAACAGAGTGTAACACTTAAAGTAATTGTTCAGAGGTCTCGGGTTCGAGCACTGGGTATAGTGAAAATCCTGTTGGGAGCAACACCCCTAGAATGAGCCATGCAGTGCGCGATCCGCATTAGTCGGGACTCCAATGTGGGTGCCGAACACCGGGTGGAAAACCCCCCCTCCCAAAAAAAAAAAAACACTTAAAGTAGCATGATAGAAAACAATCTCAAAGCCTAAATTAATGGCATCATAATATGCAATTTACAACCATGCTCAAAGAAGAACTAATAACTAAAATCCTCTAGCTAGAAGTGTCAAATTGTTTTGATAAATCTAATTTTGGTTATACAAAATAAAATAAACGAATAACGGGTTGGACCGCCTTGTTAACTTTAGTTCTGTCGCCATCAACGCTTTCTTCAACTTGAGAAGAATTGGTGCCATCAATACTACATTTTTCTTCTATATTTGTTCTATATTTGTGGTACGATTACTTTTTTTTCTACATTTAAAATCTTTCTTTAGTTAATTCTTACAAAATCATTTATTATATTTTTTATTACGTATTTAAAACTCTTAAAAATTTGCTACTTCTTAATTTTTTTTATTCAAACGCTTCTACATTTATTTCTCCCCAAATCCACTTGGTGGGATTCTTATTAATAGTTCTAATAAAAAAAGCTTCTGCCATTAATATATTTAATTAATTTTCAACTCGGAAAACAAATATACGAAAACAAACTAGTACTATAAAGACGTTGTCCGATTATTTTTAATCAAGTAATTGATCAATGTAATAATATTTTTTTTTGGAGAATTTTAATAGCTCAATTGGCTTTACACGTGTATTTCATATATTATATTTCTAAAAATACGTATAACTTATGTATTCTTACAATATATTGAACAAACATATTTATTCAATAACAGCATAACAATCATAGAACAACTAATATCTCTTCTCTTATAATAAACTGTCATAATAGTGTACTACGACAGTAATTGCACCACCAATCAATTACAAATTAATGTTAAAAGTATAAAATATTATTGTGTTAAGAAATCAAAACTTCACCAAATTGGAGAACTTTGGTGTTGATTTAATTCTTAAATATTAAAAAAAAAATAGTGAAAAAATAATTTTATCTAAAGCAAAGACTTTTAATGAAGGGCAAAAAGTTTAAACAATATATATTTCTAAAGCTTTCACACTTTTAATAGATCATAGATATAGATTAATACATGCTTATATATTTATACGATGTTGATATATTATGTTTCTAATTATATAATATCAATACATATTTATACATACATGTTTATATATTATTCATACAATATTGATACGCATTTATACACTATTTATACAATATCGCTACATTACATAACTGTTTATACAATATCGATCATATTTATATACTATTTATACAATATATATTACACAAGTATTTGTACAATTCTCTTATTTCTCTATAATTGTTATTTCTCTACTACTGTTACTACTATAATACAAAGAAGTTGGTTAGTGTTTCACAATTATACTTGTATAGTACTAACAAAATACTCCCTCTACTGTCTAAAAATTATTGTTATTATAAGTAGCAATAATTGGCAATTAAGAATATTTTCTTTTTAACTTTTAAAATTTAGAATGTGTCAAGTAAATTGAGATGGAAGAAGGAAATATTAAGAATTGTTGGTTAATAAAACAAATTGATTTAATATTTTGAAGCAATTTAGCAGCCTTATGGAACAAATCTTCTACTCTCGACGTCTGATTCCATATTGTGAAGAGTTTACTTTTTTTTTCATTTTTGATTTGATTTCGGATTTAGAAAAACAAAACTTGAGAAACCGAAAAAATTAAATTATTATATATACATATATAATATTTAGATTTAGAAGTAGAATTTGAGTTTATCCCTTTTAGCCTTTTTAATTGTAAAATATTATGCAAAATAGTCATTGAATTAAATTTTTACACAAAAAATAACTCATTTTTTTTAATTTCAAATTTATACCTAATATATTTCGTCGGCTAAATTCTTTACAACAATAATGACAGGTGCCTAATCATGCCCTCAACGCATTTGTCCATTTGACCTATTTTTTTTTTAGAAAAAAAACTTTTTTATTCTTTAAATTTTTGTTGTTCTATTTTTTTTTTTTTAGAAAAAATGTAATTGTTTCACTTTTTTTTTGTGAGAAAATGAATATTTTATGTTGTTTTATTATTTTTTATTTAGATTTTTATTTGTTAAGGTGAGAATGCATTATAGTTAAATAAATATCGATATCGATACATTACATTGTTTTTTTTTTTTTTTATAATATTAATACACACTTATATATTATTTATACAATGTCGATACATTATGTACCTATTTATTTAAATCAATTTATACATACTTGTTTATATATTATTCGTACAATATCGATACACGCTTATAACTATTTATATAATATCGATACGTATTTATATACTATTTATTTAATATCGATACATTACATATACACTATATATAAAATTTGGACAAAAGCATAAGAAGGCAACACACAACCTCTCAAATTTTTTATCTTCTTGTAGCAATCAGCAGCAGTAGCATAAACACGAGCAGCCTCTTCTTCTTGTAGCCTCTTTGGTGATCACATAGAGACTGTCAAAAGAAGGGAAAGAATGATTGAAAAACAAGAAGTTGAAAATAATGAAAATGATGTAAATTGCTACAAAAAAAAAGACTGCAATGAAGAAGGAGAAGCTGAAACTTTTATTAAGTGTTTTTAATTTTTTTTTGAATGGTTACAAATGCACAATATGCCTCTTATTTATACTAGTCAATGGATGATTCTAGATACTATAAATCTAAAGTGTTCTTATACAAATATTTAGATATTTCTTTCTACACCATTCCTTTCTAGAATTACATAAATATCTAGATATTTCTTCAACATGATTATCCTAGAAATTTCACTAGACTATTCTAAAGACTTAACTAGAAATCTATGATTCCAAAAAATCTACTTTAATATTTTAACACTCTCCCTTAAAGTGATTTTTCGGAAGCTATCCCAAACTTGTTGCAGAAGAACTCAAATGAAGCTTTGAACTATGACTTGGTGGAAATCCTTGTACCTTTTTCTTGACTCCTCTAACTTCTTCAAATAATGAAGTTTTTCTGACATCAGTTGGTCCTGCAAAAATATGTGTACCAACAAAAGTTTTATCTTTGTAACATACCGATTTCACAATATTCCCTTTTGGTCTTTGTGAACTAACCGAGTCATCTCCTTGTCGAGTTTCATGTTGTTGAGTTTCCGAACTCCCCCTTTCTTCGAACTCCTCAACAACTATGTTCTTTGGAGAATCATTTTTATTAATCATGACAAGATCCTCCCCCATTGCGAAAATCCAAGCTTCATGACTTGCTTCTTCTTCAAAGAAAGATGGTTCGACAAGAGCAAAATTGCATTGCTCATAAACTTCAGCAAGTGATCTGGTCTTCAAAATTGAAGAATCAGTTGTCAATTCAACATTTGAAAGGTGTCCTGCTCCAGCAATAGGACGAGAAGAAATATCACTCATCTGCGAATTTTGAGTTGCAACTGTAATACTCTCATCTTGGTTCTTCACACAATATCTCGATCCCAATCATAGTGGCTAGACTCATCCACCGCAAGATCTTTACTGATAAGCACATTCTTCGTATGAACATTATACACTTTGTACCCTTTTGCAGCTGTGCTATAGCCCAATAAAATACAGAGTTCTGCCTTGTTATCCAATTTGCCTCTTTTAGCATCTGGAACATGTGCATAGCAGACTAAACCAAATACTTTCAAGTGTCTTGCAGACGGCTTTATACCTTTCTATGCTTCAAATGGTGTCATGTCTTGGAGTGCTCTAGTTGGTAATCTGTTCAACAAATAGACTGCGGTATTGACTGCCCCAACCCAAAAATATTTGGGTATCTTCTTTTCTGTTGGCATACATCTCGCTATCTCTATCATGGTTCTATTCTTTCTCTCAGAAACCCCGTTTTATTCTGGAGTGTAGCTCACAATAAATTGTTGTTGAATGCCCACATCTTTATAATACTTGCTGAACTGATGTGAAGTAAATTCAGTTCCATTATCTGACCTGATATACTTCAACCGACAGCCACTCTCCCGTTCTACCATAGCCTTGAACTCTTTGAAAACAGAGAACACCTGAACTTTGCTACTTAGAAAATAGACTCATATCATTCGAGTTAGATCATCTATAAAGAGAATAAAATATTTATTCCCACTCAAAGAAGTCGTCCTCATTGGTCCACATATATCTGTATGAACCAACTTTAGCTTTTCCTTCGCCCTTCAAAGACTTTCTTTGGGAAACGATCGTCTATGCAATTTACCAAATTGACATGACTCACAAACATCTCGGCACATGTCAATTTTGGGTACATCAAGCACCATACCCTTGGATTGCATATACACCAATGAACTAAGGTTGTAATGATCGAATCTTTTG
>NC_061119.1:213765946-213767060 GCF_002878395.1 Capsicum annuum
CATTGGTGTATATGCAATCCAAGGGTATGGTGCTTGATGTACCCAAAATTGACATGTGCCGAGATGTTTGTGAGTCATGTCAATTTTGGGTACATCAAGCACCATACCCTTGGATTGCATATACACCAATGAACTAAGGTTGTAATGATCGAATCTTTTGTGCCAAAGCTAAGTATCACTCATTTCAACATTGAAAGAGCAGCTTTCAGCAGAATAGTATGAAATTGGAAAGGAATTGCCAATCATGCTAATTTTAGCTACTTCATAACCTTTAGTATCATAAATGACACATTTTTTATCCTTAAAAGTAAGTTAATAATTATTGTGAAGCAACTAAGCAACACTCAACAAATTTTGAGTTAGGCTTGGCACATAAAGAACATCGTTTATGATTTTCATACCTTTGTCCGTATGGAATTTAACTAATCCTTTTCCTTGAGCTTGCACCAATGCACCACATCCAAGCTTTACTTTGGTCTTATCAGACCTGTCCAGGCTAACAAACAGATTTTCATCAATTGCCATATGCCTTGTGCATGCACTATCGACATACCAATTATATCGATCAACCTCCTCCTCTATTTTTTCAACTTGGTGATCTTCCGCAAAATATTCTCATTGAAAAGACTGGCCACTTTGAGTTTGCTTTTGCCTGTAATACTTCTCAATGTGCCCATACTTCTTGCAGTATATGCATTGAATATGAGACCTCTTGGACTTCTTCCAACGATTCTTCTCCAAGTGGTTTGTCTTCTTACAAATACCACAAGGTGGAAATTTTTCTCTCCTCGACAATTCACCTTGGTATCCACCATATTTCACCTTTCCAGAGTGATCTAAAGAGACTATTTTGCCTTTCTTTTGTTGCTTGAATTTATGCCTTACTTGAAAGGCATCTTCAACTGTCCCTTCACTTATCATGGTTACTCGTTGCTTTTGGATTTGTAATTTAGAGATCAGCTCAGCTATTGAAAGAGTAGTCAAGTCACAAGACTCTTCAATAGCTGAGATTTTTGATTCAAACTTATCCGGAAGGCTGACCATGTCTTCTCTACAACCTTCTGATCTGGAAAGTTTTCACAAAGTATCCTTATTTGGTTCACAATATCCATCA
>NC_061119.1:213770060-213784247 GCF_002878395.1 Capsicum annuum
AGGAAAATTATTTTTAAAAAAATTCACATCAAGAGTTTAGAAGATTTCGGATCAAAACATTGGTGACAATGATGAACTAAGGAAAATCCTAAATATACACATGGTGTTCTAATTTATTTTTTGAATATGGTTTGAGCCACGGATAACAGAAACACCCAAAAATTTTTAAGGAATGATAATCCGGATTATGACCAAACAACATTTGAAAAGGTGATTTATTTTGTAAAAGTGGGGTTGGCAAGCGATTTATCAGATAAATTGCATGTTGAAAAGCAAAAGACCAAAGAGTCGATGGAAGTGAAGCTTCATGAAGTAAAGTGCGAGTCGTCTCAATAATATGTCTATGACGTCTTTCAGCAAGAGCGACTCTTTGTGGGGGTGTATGGAGGGAATAAAAGATGTTCAATACCCTGAGATCTTAGATATGGATCAAGACTTTTATATTCACCATCACTATCTGTATAGATAGAAAGAACTTTCGTATTAAAATGACGTTCAATTAATGCTTGAAAGTTTTTGAAAAGTTCTGTAACCTCACTTTTACTCTTTAATGTGTAAAGCCAGGTTTATCGGGTATACTGATCCACAAAAATACAATAGTATAGTTTTTTGTTAATCGATTGAATTGGAGAAGGACCCCATAAATCACTAAATATTATTTGAAATGGTTTGGTACTTTACAAACTAAAGTGTTTAAAAGGATGGCGATGAGTCTTATTCGAGGAACAAGAATTACAAACTAAAATTTTTTCTCGCAAGCAAGTTAGGGAGAATTTATTAAAAGAAAATTTAACACTTGCATTAGGATGATCCAACCGACTATGTCAGGTAGAAGTGGATGTGCTGGTGGAGGTCAAATGCACTTGAGGAGAAGACATGGAGGGTAAATTTGGCCACTCATAGAGACCATCCTTATTCTGACCGTGCACCAATGGAGTCTGCGTTTTCAAGTCCATCACAAAAAAATAAAAGGGAAAGAATTCAATAGAGGTTAGGTTATCTTGACAAAATTTAGAGACAGAGAGTAGATTGCGTTTAATGCTAGGAGCACAGAGAGTGTTAGAGAGTTTGAAAGATTTATTTGATGCATTTAATTAAGTTGAACTAATGTGAGTTATTGGTATTTTTTTACCATCACCCATGGAGACCTGCTCCATCCCATTGTATGGCTACAAATTTTGAGGTTCCGCAGTGATGTGATGAGACACACCGGAGTCGAGAATCCAAGGATTTTCTGATGCCCGTAATCCTGAAACATAATTGTCTTTCACCTCAAAGTGATTGTGAGATTTCGATCGACAAACACTTGCAACATGACCTGGTTTGTTGCACAACTGACAACGAACACCATTAGAAGGTTGTTGATGGTCGAAGATCGCCGTGGATTGGGTGAAGTAAAGTGATTGTTGGACCGCCACTGTTGGTTGTTTCCATTGTTATTACTGAGGCGACGATTGGTGCGATTGTTCAAGTACCAGGATTGTTGGAGGCAGTAGCAGAGGTAGCAGTAGTAGCAGTAATCTGATTGGGAACTTTTTTTTAGTCTTCATGTCGAAGGAAAAGCTCATGATCCAGAAGCTTTTCGTAGAGTTCTTCATAAGTAATTGTGGAGTCACGAGCACGGATTGCAGTAGAGGTCTCACGAAACTCTTGACCTAAACCACTAAGTATCTTGACAATAAGTTTAGATTTGGAGACCGGAGCCCCAGCAGTAGAGAGTTCGTCAGAAATAGATCGAATAGTTTGCAAATATTCGGTGACTGGCTGGGATTCTTTGGTCAGACGCATAAGTCGATCACGCAGACTAAAAATTCTGGTTTGGGACTTGTTCGTATAGGTGATGTGTAGTGCATCCCAGGTTGTCTTTGCTGAGGTAGCTGCTGCAACAGTTGTGGCAATTATTGGATCAACAGATGTCATAAGTGTGTTTTGAATGAGTTGGTCTTGTCGAAACCAAAGGTAAACGCAGGATTGGCACTAGGGACTGTGCCAGTTGTGATAGTGTGAGATGGGGAAGGTGTAGACCCATCAAGATGACCATAGAGATCATGAACATGCATAAGCAAGAAGAATTGCACCTTCTACGTTGCAAAATTGTGGCTGCCAAGTAATTTAATGGGCAATTGGGACGCAGGGTTAAATTGAACAACCATCGGAAAACTGATTAGCAATTGATCGTCCTGGAAACTAAACTAGAAGGGGAAGTCTATAGATATAACAAATTCAACTCTACTAAACAGAGCAAAACTGAATGAACAGATCATCACACATTTATCTTGAGAAATTTTGACCTCTGAAACAGGAGAATAATATGAAGCTTACTTAAAATCACAAAAAAAAAAAGTTCATTCAAGGAGAACTTAGTCGTCGATGCTTGTGAATCGAGCTTCTTATAAAATGCTTCTGATCAATCATATATAATACACCATATGCAACTCGACTAGACAGAGAAAAAAAACTAAATGAATATCTAATCACATGTTTTTTTAGATAAATTTGAAACTCGAAAACAGAAGAATACTATTAAAACTTACTTAAAATCACAAACAAAATAGTTCATTCAAGGAGAAATCAGTTGTCGATGCTTGTGAATCGAGTTTCTCATAAAATGCTTCTGGTCAATCATATATAATACACCACATGCAACACGACTAGGTAGAGAAAAACAACTGAATGAACAGATTATCACATATTTTCTTAGATAAATTTTGAACTCGAAAATAGGAGAATACTATTGAAGCTTACTTAAAATCACAAAAAATAATAATTCATTCAAGGAGGAAAAAAAAAGTCCATTCAAGGAGGAATCAGTCGTCGATGCTTGTGAATCGAGCTTCTCATAAAATGCTTCTTGTCAATCATATATAGTACACCACATGCAACTCAACTAATCAGAGAAAAACAACTGAATGAACAGATCATCACACATTTTTTTAGATAAATTTTGAACTCGGAAATGGGAGAATACTATTGAATCTTACTTAAAATCACAAAAAGAAAACAGTTCATTCAAGGAGAAATCAGTCGTTGATGCTAGTGAATCAAGTTTCTCATAAAATGCTTTGGATCAATCGTATATAATACACCACATGCAACACGACTAGACAGAGAAAAACAACTAAATGATCAGATCATCACACATTTTTTTAGATAAATTTTGAACTCGGAAATAGGAGAATACTATTGAAGCTTACTTAAAATCACAAAAAAAATAGTTCATTCAAGGAGAAATCAGTCGTCGATGCTTGTGAATCGAGCTTCTCATAAAATATTTTTGTTCAATCATATATAACACACCATATGCAACTTGACTAGACAGAGAAAAACAACTGAATGAACTGATTATCACACATTTTTTTAGATAAATTTTGTACTCTGAAACAGGAGAATACTATTGAATCTTACTTAAAATCACAAAAAAAAAATAGTTCATTCAAGGAGAAATCAGTCGTCGATGCTTGTGAATCGAGCTTCTCATAAAATTCTTTTGGTCAATCATATATAATACACCACACGCAACTCGACTGGACAGAGAAAAACAACAGAGTGAGCAGATCATCGCACATTTTTTTAAAATAAATTTTGAACTTGGAAACAGGAGAATACTATAGAAATTTCCATAAAATCACAAAAAAAATAGTTCATTCAAGGAGAAATTAGTCGTCGATGCTTGTAAATCAAACTTCTCATAAAATGTTGTTGGTCAATCATTGTAACACCCCGCATTTCGGGCTAGAACGAAAATCGTCATTTCTATGCATATATGATCCAAAAGCCATAAATCCTATGCAAATTTGGCATGTTAATCAATTATGTAGTGTGTGAACCTATATAAGCATGAATTGAGATCATAGAGGTCCCCTAACTCAAGGACAAGTTGAAAGCTTTCCTATCGTTCGAGTTTGAGTGAGCGTCGAAACTTGGGCCAACTTCAATTGACCATAACTCTATGTATATAATGAATTAAAGAGCCTACTATATATCAAATGAAAGCTCTTCAAATTATCGTTCCAACGATATCAATTTCGCCTAAATCTGGTATCCGAGCAAAAAGTTATGGCCATTTTAGTGATTAAGACAGTAGTATCATGCGATAAGCGTGCGACGCACACCCTATCGCACGCACCAAAATTTCAGGTTCTGTTTCCGCATTTTTAGGGCAAAATGTGTATCTTTCATCTCTTATCCAGCTATAACACAGGATTAAACTCCCAAAACACCAAAATATGGTTCTTTTCTCTCAAATTCATCAAGAACTCACCCTAGGGTTTCAAACTAAGAACCCAAATATCTCAAGATTTAACCGTGGACTTTCCTTAATTCTTCAAGATTCAAAATTCCCATTGTGAGGGCTACAAGAGGCACCCATCAATCGTACGTATAGCATCCCAAAAGCTAGATTTCATTCAAAAGCTTCTAATTTAAGGTATGCGGTGTTTTCCTAAAATCTCATGGGTATGGGAATCTTGATTTTAAGAAAGGGTTTTTCAGATTTATGAATATGTTCATGTTTTAGAAGCGTTGATGATATTGTTTTGGCCTTTAGGCCTTCCCCCAAATCGATTTGAAATTATATATATATTTTAAGCATGCATTTTAAGGTTGATGATTGAATTGAGAGCATGATTCATGAAAAATCCCTCTCTTGTGATGATTTTCATTTACTTATGATATACTATGAAATCGTTTGAATGCATCTTGAAAAGCATGTTATGAAATGTCTTGAATAATGTTATATTTGGATTATGATTTTGATTTCAAAAGAAAGAGGGTTTTTTATGTTGATGAATGTTGAACATAATCATATAATGAGAAGGGTTGCATGGTTTGTAAATATAACATGACCACCACTTGTTTATTGAAAGGATGGGAATTTTGCATAGTTTTGACTTATGTTTTCAGAACATGAATTTCCTTTGTTAAATTGAATGTTTGGGTGGTTTGAACTATGTTTTAATGAAAGAATCATGCATGATACATTATGGCTCAGAAATAGGACTTCCAAGTCTTGGTGTGACGACACCAATCCAGATAATGCCATGGTGATTCAGAACAGAATAGAATGCATGTTTGAAGTTAGATTTTTCAAATGTTGAAACTAGAATAATGCATGATTCAGAATAGGATAAAATTAAGCATAAAGAGAACTTAGGTGTTTCCCCGAAGAAGGCATGAGTTCAGACAACTCATTTCCCAAAACCGTGATTTGTCGATTCGGGTATATTATGATACGTTGGCCTAGTGCCCTGTGGCGTATCAGACTCAGACACTCCAACCCTTGCGGCACACTTGGGTTGGGGGCTTCCTTGCCGTGTCAATGGTAGATTCCATATAGCCCATGGAATATCAGACTTGTAGGGGAGTGTCACCTAACTCAGAAGTAATACAAAGATCATAAACTGCTTTTGACAGAAAGGTTTTTATGTTTTTTCAAGAATGCCTGTGTGTTTTGAAAATTATATCTTTCAGGATGTTTACGACTAGCTCTCAACTATTTTATTTATATAAAAGCTTTATTTTGGATTGTTCTGCATACCAGTATATCTGTATTGACCCTCCCTCCCTCCAGGTTTTGAGGTACAGTCTAGGGGTCCTGATAAGCAGTAGATTTCATCAGACAGGAGTGAAGAGTACCAGTTGCTGAGCCTTCTATATTTCAAAAGGCCTAGTTTCTTTTAGACAATTATTATTTATTATGGTTTTGGTATACTGAGGGCCTTGTCCCAGTTTTTAGACAGTTGTTATTTGATCATATAGTAGAGATTTTGCAGACGTTTTCAGACGGTGTTTAGTTGATATTGGATTTTATTCCTCATTGTTAAACTAAATTTAGATTAAGACCATGTTTTCGTAGCAAATTTTACTTCCATATTTCCTATTTATATATGAATGGTGTATATGATTACAAGTTAGAAGGGCTCTCGAGCCTTCATGTTTAGAGATGTCCGTCACGGCTAGGGCCCTGGTTCGGATCATGATAAACTTGATATCAAAGCACGGTTCATGATCCTAGGGTGTCTGTGAAATCGTGTCGGGTAGAGTCTTGTTTATGGGTGTCTAGCGCACCACACTTATAAGCAGGAGGCTACTAGGCGTTTAGGAATGTTTCCCTTTCTTCATGTTCTAGTTCATGCTATTGAGCCAAAATGTTTCTCTTCCATACTCTAATTTGTGTCATGGTGTCGCCCATATGAAAGTAAAGTTATCCTAATTCTTTTCTTACTTTGATGTGCCCAGATATGTCTCGTGATTCGGGTAATTCAAGTGCAGAAGTTTAGGGTCTAAATAGTATGGTCCTTTCTAATTGAGCCATATAAGAGTTTAAAGTTTTTGCAAGGACTTAAACAAAGTACGTTAGTGCTTCAGAGTGTATCGATTTTTGTGTGAACTTTGATTTTGATGAAATCGTGCTTTTCGGCAATGCGGTATTAAGAGTATTCCATTTTTTTTCAAAAATTTATGTTGCAGATGTCATGCTTCAGGGGGAATAATGTGTAGCAGAATGTTGGAACTGTATTTCCATCCGATTAGTAGTATAAATTAAAGTGTCGGTGTCATGACCTATTGGTAGTGAGATTAGACCAATAGGTTAGTGATATGAAGTCACAAAGTTAGAAGTCAGAGTGAGGGTGACTTTTGTGTAAATAAATGTTTTAGATGAATAACCGATGTTTGAGAATGATTTACTACTTTATAGTGATAGACTAATGTGGTAGCTAGTAGCGTGTGTGGATTGTATGGTAGTCTGCGGCGAAAGTGTTTGACTCAGATTTTTATTTATACAGAGTAAAATGTTTATCCTTAGACTATTGAATATTGTGTGTCAATTTTCTATCTCTTGTAATATGTAATCTTGTTATCATAGTGTTTTTGAAAAACAAAAATCAAAGTCTAGTGAAGTCGTGTGGGGCTCTTTCGATTCACGAGCATAGTTGCTTTGTTATTCATTTCATTTTCTTGTTCAAACACACAAAAATCAAAGTCTAGTGCAGCCGTGTGAGGCCTATTTCGATTCACTAGAACCTTGTTGTTCAATTTATTGTTCTTGTGTTGGTTGAATATATGTATAGTCGAATCTTTTCGCATGAGATTGAGTTGGTAATGAAGTGATACGTCTTTGTGTGTTATTTTAGTAGAAGGTAGAAAAGTAGTTATTAGTTAAGGTGAATTATTGTCTGCTTGAAGTATGAAAATGGCTAGATGAGCCAGTAAGTTATAATTATAGACTCATGGTTGTTTGTGGAATTTGAAAGTAGTCTAAATGTACGCTCGGGTAAATAAGTGTGAGGTGAGAAAGCCGTATAAGTAGCTAAGATTGTATGGGGTTATAATATAAGATTAAGGTTGACCATGTCTATTATGTGACTTTACCCCCTTGACCTTCTTTTCGTTGGTAGTTATAAACTAGTACTACTTGTGAGAAGGTATGTAGTAGATTTTTGAGGTATTTGGATAGAATGTCCTAATTTGATGGACTAGTATATTACGTTGCCTTCTTCATTAGTGGTAGATGATTGATGCTAGACTATTGGCTTGAATTTAATGTACGATGTGATGTAAGAATAGTATCTTAAGATTAATGATGAATATTTTGTGAGAATTGTGTGTCAGGTTGGGTTGTAAATCATGCTTAGCACTAGACATTAAGTTTGAACAGTTGATGTCCATATAGGTGGATGTGATGATTTCTTGGTTAATGATACTGGTTATATGGAAGTGATCTAATAGGCTTGAATGGTGTATGCAATAGATTAAGTTTATTTGATTATAAACAAAGTATGATGTTGTATGTATGAGGTAGAAGTATGCCCAAGGTGATATGGAATTGCGGCATTTTCTAAGATTATTACATGTTGCGTGTGGCTAGTAGACATAGTAGTACCGTTGAGTTGCTAGGTGGAGAAAGACTAGTAGTATGATTCATCAAAGGCTTGGTGATATCCATGATTAAGTGTTATAATCTAGGTTTGTATTTTTGAAGGTTGAACCGACTGAAATAAGAGTTGAAGCGCTATAGGGTGTGTACTCCGACTATGGGAATACTCATGAGGATTCGAAGTTAGTAAGTGTTCAAGTACTATGTGATTGACTATTGGGGCTATAGAAAGATAAAGTGTGTCTTAGAAGGTAGGATTAGCAGTGGGTTTTCCCCTTCCAGGTGTAGCCATTCGGGTTAAGTTCTATTAATTGCATATATTATTGTATTCCAGACCCCAGAGTACAGTGAGTGTAGTTCAGTTTAGAGTCTAGTAAGGGATCTCTCAAACTTAAGATGATGGCTTAAAACTAAGAGTGAGATCATAAAACAAGTGACCAAGATAGGCTCTCAGATTCTAGTAGTGATTTCAGTATGATATAGAACATCATGAAGTAAGGGTGAGGCTCAACCCATTCTTATCTCAGTATTTTTCAATTATCCCAATACTTACTCATGCTTTACGTTTTAGTTCCATGATCATAGTTCATGTTCATGTCTATGATAGAGAATCACGTGCTCTTTCAGTTCTAAAATAAGGAGTTCCAGTTCATTCAGTAGTCGGAGTCACATTCCATATGTTATGAACTTCAAATTGAGGTCATGCAGCTCATGACTCATTTACTCACGCTTTATAGTGTGCTCAGTTCCCATAATTCATGTTATACTCTTTATGATTGACGAGATTCAGCTTATAGTCATGTATACCCCAATTCAGATCACTTTGATGAATCCCTGATATTGATTTGCTATTCCTTCGACCTCAGTTAAGTGTCAAGTCTCGTATAATATCCTCTCATGCTTCAAGGTATGTTCTAACCTTTTAGTGACTCCTCCTTATGTGATGATAGTGGTGATGAGTAAATATTTCTTGTTAATGAAAGATTATAGTATGCTTGTTTTAGATAAGGTCATAAGTGTGGAGTAAGATATGGGGCCAAGTCTTTGATAGATGTGATGGTTAGTGAAAATTTGTGTGTGTATGTTCTTGGGGTAGCGCGTGGGAGTTATGTTGATAGTAGATTAGAGAACATGTAAAGTATGTCCTTATAGGTGTTTGCCTTGGAGTTCATATGTGGTTATAAAGATAGGCTTGAATGACATGTTGAGATTTAAGTGAAGAAATGCAATATGCGCTAGTGAATCCATAGTAAGAGATCAGAGTTAGTCATTGAAGTGGTAAGGCACGATATGCTTAGGGTGTGATCTCTAAAATATATATATATATATATATATATATATATATGTATAGAAGATTGAATCATATGGTTTAGACTAGTATCGTGGTGTGGCATGTTGTATTTTGTGATTTGAAGTGAGGATTGATCATGGTGAGAGGACTTATGTTACTTTAGGCATTAGTAGAAAGATTTATCAATTCCCATATAAGAATTCTAAGTTGAATCAACTGAGTATGGTATTTAAAGGGAATAATATAGTTAAGGAATTATTCGAGAAGTATGCTAAGCTTGAAAGTAAGAAGTTGCATTGCCTAAGGCCTGGTAATTCTATCCTAGTTTATGAGTTATATGTCTATATTCCATGCTATAGAGTAGTATCATTGTTATGATTCCTTAGTTGGGTGTCTTTTGTAACTCATGCCCAAGATTCTTTTCTCCCGAATGCTACTAGAACTTCTTTAGAAAGAGTGTTGAAGAGATACTCCAATTAAGTATAAGTTTCCAGTATAATTCAGCCAGTATAACCAGCAGTTTAGTTTAACAGTCAGGCGGACAAGTTACTGTTGTTTTTCACCATTACACCTAGTCCTGCTATCCGAAGTCCCATGTGTATGACCATCCCGAGAGATAATCTATTCCATCCATGTAAATTGCGAATTCAGTTCAGTCCGAACATCATATTTCAGTTTCAGCTATTTGGTCATGACTCAGTTCATAAGAGTTCAATGCATAGTCTCAAATCTCTCTAGGCATTTTAGCTTAGACAGTGTAATACCTTTGTACGATCTAAATCTTCTTGTCCCAAGATTCGTACTTACATAAGTTATCACTTCTCAATTCTATACGTATGATTGGATCATGAACACCTCAAGGGAATCCTAAATTCTCAGCATGAATCATCTCCTTAAAGCAAGTAAGGGCAAGTCAGCTCAGAATTCAGTTTCATGATGGAAACTTAAATGTTTCAGATGAGTATATTCTTTTTTAGAAGACATCATATCCACGTTATTCCATACCTTTAAGACTTTCAAGTCTTGGTGTGACGACACCAATCCAGATAATGCCATGGTAATTCAGAACAGAATAGAATGCATGTTTGAAGTCAGATTTTTCAGATGTTGAAACTAGAATAATGCATGATTCAGAACAGGATAAAATTGGGAAAAGAGAGCTTAGGTGGTTCCCCGAAGAAGGCATGAGTTCAGACAACTCATTGTCCTAAATCATGATTTGCCAATCCGGATATATAGTTATACGCTGGCCTAATGTCCTGTGGCGTATCAGACTCAGACACTCCAACCCTTGCGACACACTTGGGTTGGGGGATTCCTCGCAGAGTCAATGGAGGATTCAATATAGCCCGTGGAATATCATACTTGTAGGGGAGTGCAACCTAACTTAGAATAATACAAAGATCATAAACTGCTTTTGACAGAAAGGTTTTTATATTTTTTTCAAGAATGCCCATGTGTTTTGAAAATTATATCTTTCATGATGTTTATGACTAGCTCTCAACTATTTTATTTATATAAAATCTTTATTTTGGATTGCTCTGCGTACCAGTACATCTGATTGAACCCCCCTCCCTCAAGGCACTGAGGCACAGTCTAGGGGTCCTGATAAGCAGTAGATTTCATCAGACAGGAGTGGAGAGTACCAATTGGTGAGCCTTCTATATTTCAGAGGCCTAGTTTCTTTTAGACAGTTATTATTTATTATGGTTTTTGTCTACTAGGGGCCTTGTCCCAGTTTTCAGACAGTTGTTATTTGATCATATATTAGAGATTTCGCAGACGATTTTCAGACGGTGTTTAGTTGATATTGAATTTTATTCCTCATTGTTAAACTAAATTTAGATTAAGACCATGTTTCCGTAGTAGATTTTACTTCTGCTTCTTATTTATATATGAATGGTGTATATGATTATAAGTTAGAAAGGCTCTCGGGCCTTCATGGTTCGAAATGTCTGTCACGGCCAAGGCCCTGGTTCGGGTCGTGACAATCATATATAATACAATACATGCACCTCGACTAGACAGAGAAAAACAACTGAATGAATAGATCATCACACATTTTTTAGATAGATTTTGAACTCGAAAATAGGAGAAAACAATTGAAGTTTACTTAAAATCATAAAATAAAAATACAGTTCATTCGAGGAGAAATCAGTCATCGATGCTTGTGAATCGAGCTTCTCATAAAATGCTTCTGGTCAATCATATATAATACACCACATGCAACTCGACTAGACAGAGAAAAACAACTGAATGAGCAACTCATCACACATTTTTTAGATAAATTTGAACTTGAAAACAGGAGAATAATATTGAATCTTTCTTAAAATCACAAAAAAAATGGTTCATTCAAGGAGAAATCAATCGTCGCTGCTTGTGAATCGAGCTTCTCATAAAATGCTTCTGGTTAATCATATATAATATACCACATGCAACTCGACTAAACAGAGAAACAACTTAATGAACAGATCATCACACATTTTTTTAGATAAATTTTGAACACGAAAATAGGAAAATACTATTGAAGCTTACTAAAAAACACAAAAAAAAAATAGTTCATTCAAAGAGAAATCAGTCGTCGGTTCTTGTGAATTGAGGTTCTAATAAAATATTTCTGGTCAATCATATACAATATACCACATGCAACATGACTAGACAGAGAAAAACAACTGAATGAACAGATCATCACATATTTTTTTAGATAAATTTCAATCTCGGAAACAGGAGAATACTATTGAAGCTTACTTAAAATCACAAAAAAAAAACAGTTCATTCAAGGAGAAATCAGTCGTCGATGCTTGTGAATCGAGCTTCTCATAAAATGCTTCTGATCAATCATACATAATACACCACATGCAACTAGGCTAGACAGGGAAAAACAACTGAATGAAAAGATTATCTCACATTTTTTTAGATAAATTTTGAACTCGAAAACAGAAGAATACTATTGTAGCTTACTTTAAATCACAAAAAAAAGTTCATACAAGGAGAAATCAATCGTCGATGCTTGTGAATCGAGCTTCTCAAAAAATTCATCTGGTCAGTCATATATAATACACCACATGCAACTCAACTAGACAGAGAAAAACAACTGAATGAACAGATCATCACACATTTTTTAAAATAAATTTTGAACTCGGAAACAGGAGAATACTATTGAAGCTTACTTAAAATCACAAAAAAATTTAGTTCATTCAAGGAGAAATCTATCGTCGATGCTTGTAAGTCAAGCTTCTCATAAAATGCTTCTGGTCAATCATATATAATACACCACATGCAACTCGACTAGATAGAGAAAAATAACTAAATGAATAGATCATCACACATATTTTTAGATAAATTTTGAACTCGAAAATCGGAGAATACTATTGAAGCTTACTTAAAATCACAAAAGAAAATAAATAATTCATTCAAGGAGAAATCAGTCGTCGATGCTTGTGAATCGAACTTCTCATAAAATTCTTCTGGTCAATCATACATAATACACCACATTCAATTCGACTAGACAGAGAAAAACAACTGAATGAGCAGCTCATCACACATTTTTTAGATAAATTTTGAACTTGGAAACAGGAGAATAATATTGAATCTTTCTTAAAATCACAAAAAAATGGTTCATTCAAGGAGAAATCAATCCTCGCTGCTTGTGAATCGATCTTCTCATAAAATGCTTCTGGTCAATCATATATAATACACCCCATGCAACTCGACTAGACAGAGAAAAATAACTGAATGAACAAATCATCACACATATTTTTAGATTAATTTTAAACTCGGAAACAGGAGAATACTATTGAAGGTTACTTAAAATCACAAAAAAAAAAACCGTTCATTCAACAAGAAATCAGTCGTCGGTGCTTGTGATCAAACTTCTCATAAAATGCGTCTGGTCAATCATACATAATACACCACATGCAAATCGACTAGACAGAGAAAAACAACCGAATGAAAAGATCATCATACATTTTTTTTAGATAAATTTTGAATTCGGAAACAATAGAATAGTATTGAAGCTAACTTAAAAACACACACAAAAAAATAATTTATTCAAGGAGAAATCAATCATCGGTGCTTGTGAATCGAGTTTCTCATAAAATACTTCTGGTCAATCATATATAATCCACCACATGCAATTCGACTAGACAGAGAAAAACAATTGAATGAACAGATCATCACATATCTTTTTAGATAAATTTTGAACTCGGAAATAGGAGGATACTATTGAAGGTTACTTAAAATCACAAAAAAAAATAGTTCATTCAAGGAGAAATCAGTCGTCGATGCTTATGAATCGAGCTTCTCATAAAATGCTTCTGGTCAATAATATATAATACACCATATGCAACTCGTCTAGATAAAGAAAAACAACTGAATGAACAGATCATCACACATTTTTTACGATAAATTTTGATCTCGAAAACAGGAGAATACTATTGAAGCTTACTTAAAATCACAAAAAAAAACAGTTCATTCATGGAGAAACCAGTCGTTGATGCTTGTGAATCGAGCTTCTCATAAAATGCTTCTGGTCAATCATATATAATACACCACATACAACTCGACTAGATAGAAAAAAAGCCCTGAATGAACAGATCATCACATATTTTTTTAGATAAATTTTAAACTCAAAAACAGGAGAATACTATTGAAGCTTACTTAAAATCACACACACAAAAAATAGTTCATTCAAGGAGAAATCAGTCGCCGTTGCTTGTGAATCGAGCTTCTGATTAAATGCTTCTGGTCAATCATATATAATACCTCACATGCAACTCGACTAGACAGAGTAAAACAACTGAATGAACAGATCATCACTCATTTTTTTAGATAAATTTTGAACTCGGAAACAAGAGAATACTATTGAAGCTTACTTAAAATCACCAAAAAAATAGTTTATTCAAGGAGAAATCAGTCGTTGATGCTTATGAATCGAGCTTCTCATAAAATGCTTCTGGCCAATCATATATAACACACCACATGCAACTCGACTAGACAGAGAAAAACAACAGAATGAACA
>NC_061119.1:213787247-213788548 GCF_002878395.1 Capsicum annuum
TATTTTTGAAAAAGAATACCACAAGTTAGCAAATCATAAAAGAGGAAGTAAAAGAATGACAGAAGGTTGTAGAAGAAGTTCAATTAACTATGTACGCCACTTGAGTCCTCTCCTACCATAAAAGATCAAGCTTTAATTAACAGAATTTCTCATCAACTAATTATGATGTGTTCTTCTGAACTTGCTAAGTATTTAGTTTCCTCTCATTCCACAGAATAAATTTTCATGTGGCACGAAACGGTAAATAAACACACTGAAAAATTAACATCAAACAACGCTTCAACCAAAACTCTCTGCAGTCTCTATATAGTCTCTTTTTAAAATCATAGATTTCTAGTTAAGTCTCTAAAATAGTCTAGTGAAATTTCTAGAATAATCATGTTGAAGAAATATCTAGATGTCACACCCCTTTTTCGACTCCAAAAAAATAATGGTTATAATTTAATGTTCGAAAGAGTTTTATTATTTAAGTGACAAGAAATAAAAATTTGTTTCGGAAAAGGATTATTAACATTTTTTATTCAGAGTCGCCACTTGGCATAATCTGGTGTGTCAAGTCACCATTGGAAAATCCTTTTCAAAACCATTTGACTCTTTAAACTGGTTTGCAAGCAGAGATTCCGGCTAAGGAATTCTGTTGACCGAGGGGAAGGTGTTAGGCACCCCTCGATCCCGTGGTTCAACCACAGTCGCTTGGTAGAGTGTATCGACTATTTTTTTGACACTAAGAAATGTATAAACCACACAAAAGCACGCAAAATAATCAAACAATAAACAAAACAAAACAATCCAAAAATGTAAAGTCCAGTCCAATTATACAGTCCAAAAATAGAAAAATACGAAAATATAAATCCTATTCTAAACTAAATCTAGACAAAACTCCAATGCCTTACCCGATGCCGCGGACCTTCATCACTATCATTTTCCGCCAACATGATACATCGGGGAATTCCCCGGTGAATAAGTACAGAAGACCTCGGGGCATTCCCCGGCTAAATAAATACATTTGAATCGAATGCGATAAAGTAGAAAACATTCAACACATACTCCTCATTCAAACATCCAACGAAACACTTATTTTTAAATTTTGCCTACCCGAACCTACATTTGCCTATCTATTTCAACAAAATTCATGCTTATTCCAAATTAAACCGCTAATAATGAATTAAAAAAAATACGTATTCACTTTTATCAATTTTAATTCCGTCCCAAACAATCAATTTTAATTCTCCAAACGAGATATCATTTCATCACATAATCCATAATCAATCCACAATCAAGGGAATCAAATACCAAACCAG
>NC_061119.1:213788648-213793273 GCF_002878395.1 Capsicum annuum
CATTCAACACATACTCCTCATTCAAACATCCAACGAAACACTTATTTCTAAATTTTGCCTACCCGAACCTACATTTGCCTATCTATTTCAACAAAATTCATGCTTATTCCAAATTAAACCGCTAATAATGAATTAAAAAAAATACGTATTCACTTTTATCAATTTTAATTCCGTCCCAAACAATCAATTTTAATTCTCCAAACGAGATATCATTTCATCACATAATCCATAATCAATCCACAATCAAGGGAATCAAATACCAAACCAGAACAACAACAGTTCACATCATCATGAATCAACCAACACACAAATCATTCACGATTACGTAAAAATTAAAAAAAAAAAGGGGAGATAGAATTGGACCTAAGTGCTTTCAAAAATTGATCTATTATTTCGATTAACCAGGTAGAGTCCTCATCCAAAATCTTCAATTCGAACCTCAACAGTGAACCAAATCCAAACTCGGTAGCACCAAAATTGAAACTCCAAACTCAATGTCGCTTTAAAGTATTATTCGATTAAACGAGATGAAATCCGCACCGGAACCTCAAATCGAACCTCAACATGAATTCCAAATCCAACCTTGGTATTGAAAAATAAGGAACGGACTGATTCGATTCCTTCTGCGTACTTTCGATTGACTTATAAAGGGAATAAAGAGTCATCCCGAAAATCCTCAACGACCAACAAATCCCCACTATCAACCGACTCCGAAAATAGAATATTCCCAAAAAATACAATCCAAACAGAAATCCATGGGCAAAAATCAAGCAACCCGAGAACCAAAAATATCAAACAAAAACTTTGGAAATCTGTGAGACCGGAGCTAATGGAACTCCGGCGAGCTCAGAAAGAATAGAAACAGAAGAATCAGATCAAATTCCAAGCGGTTTCCAGCGAGGCATCACCGGAACAGTCCACCACCGTCAACTCTCTCTCTCTTTTCGACCTTTCTCACCTTCTCGATTCGTATTTTCTCCGGAAACCTCACTCCCCAATTTTAATTTCTCTCTGTTCCCTCATCTCTCCCCTTATCTCTCTCGGTTCTCTCTCGCGTTTCTTACTCTCGATCTTCCCTCTCTTTCACCTCTCGCCGATTGTGTATTGGTGAGTGTATATTCTCAATTAGGTGTGTAGGAATTCTTGTGTAATCAGTGAGGATCTATGCATGTATCGTCTGCCGAAGAAAAGAAAATGGGTTGTCTATCGCGGTCCCCCCTTTCCAGTGAGTGTGTGTAGTGTATATATGCTGTGAGGTGAGGGTGGGGTAGTGAGGTAGGGCTAGGGTAGTGATGAGGTGGGGGTGGGGTATGGTGTGATGTGGTTTATTTTGATTGGATGGGTTGTTAGGATAAGATGTAGGGGTTAGAATAGGATAGAATTTGTTAGGGAGTTTTTTATTTTTTGTATTTTGTGGGGGTATAATAACATGGATGAGGGTACACGGTAGGATAAAATAAAAATGGGTAAAAGTGAATAAAATTTGAACTTTAAGAGGACGAAATCACGTGTCTACACTAGATATTTATGTAATTCTAGAAAGGAATTGTATAGAAAGAAATATCTAGATATGTAGGAATGGTGTAGTCTAGAAAGGAAAGATCTAGAGGGTGCTACATATTTGATAGAGATATTTGTATAACAACACTCTACATTTATAGTATCTAGAATCATCCAAAATAGGAGGCATATTGTGCATTTGTAACCATTCAAAAAAATTGAAAACACTCAATAAAAGTTTCAGTTTCTCCTTCTTCATTGCAGTCTTTTTTGTAGCAATTTACAGCTGTATCATTTTCATTGTTTTCAACGTCTTGTTTTCCAATTATTCTCCCCCTTCTTTTGACATGGTATCAGAGCCCATTTCTTACGGGATTTGAATCTGTTTTTGGTTGATTGACTCATCTTTTTTAAGCTCTTTTCTTGGATCTGTTTGCTGGAAAATACAGCACCAGAAAATCAACCAACAACGGGTCCTCCAATTTTCTCGGGGGAGAATTACCATATTTGGGCTACTAAATGAAGGCTTATTTGAAGGCTCTCAACTTGTGGGATGTCGTTGAGAGAGGAGAACCTGTTGTCCAGCCATTAAGAGACAACCCAACTCTCAATGATATTAAAAGCATGATGAGTTGGTGACTAGATCTCCAAGAGCTATCACTTGCATACATTCAAGCCTTACGGAAATGATGTTTACTAGGATTATGACTTGTGAGACAGACAAAGAAGTCTGGGATAAGCTAAAGGAGGAGTTTGTAGGCAGCAACAGAGTTAAGTTCGTTAAGGTCTTAGCTTTCAAGAGGGGGTTTGAGCTCTTGAAGATGAAGGACTCTGATAGTGTGAAAGAATACTCTTCCAAGATGATGGATATTGTGAACCAAATAAGGATACTTTGTGAAAACTTTCCAGATCAGAAGGTTGTAGAGAAGGCATGGTCAGCCTTCCGGATAAGTTTGAATCAAAAATCTCAGCTATTGAAGAGTCTTGTGACTTGACTACTCTTTCAATAGCTGAATCCAAGAGCAACGAGTAACCATGAGAAGTGAAGGGACAGTTGAAGATGCCTTTCAAGTAAGGCATAAATTCAAGCAACAAAAGGAAGGCAAAATAGTCTCTTTAGACCACTCTGGAAAGGTGAAATATGGTGGATACCAAGGTGAATTGTCGAGGAGAGAAAAATTTCCACCTTGTGGTATTTGTAAGAAGACAAACCACTTGGAGAAGAATCGTTGGAAGAAGTCCAAGAGGTCTCATATTCAATGCATATACTGCAAGAAGTATGGGCACATTGAGAAGTATTGCAGGCAAAAGCAAACTCAAAGTGGCCAGTCTTTTCAATGAGTATATTTTGCGGAAGATCACCAAGTTGAAAAAATAGAGGAGGAGGTTGATCGATATAATTGGTATGTCGATAGTGCGTGCACAAGGCATATGGCAATTGATGAAAATCTGTTTGTTAGCCTGGACAGCTCTGATAAGACCAAAGTAAAGCTTGGAGGTGGTGCATTGGTGCAAGCTCAAAGAAGAGGATCAGTTAAATTCCATACGGACAAAGGTATGAAAATCATAAACGATGTTCTTTATGTGCCAAGCCTAACTCAAAATTTGTTGAGTATTGCTTAGTTGCTTCACAATAATTATTAACTTACTTTTAAGGATAAAAAATGTGTCATTTATGATACTAAAGGTTATGAAGTAGCTAAAATTAGCATGATTGGCAATTCCTTTCCAATTTCATGCTATTCTACTGAAAGTTGCTCTTTCAATGTTGAAATGAGTGATACTTAGCTTTGGAACAAAAGATTCGGTCATTACAACCTTAGTTCATTAGTGTATATGCAATCCAAGGGTATGGTGCTTGATGTACCCAAAATTGACATGTGCCGAGATGTTTGTGAGTCATGTCAATTTGGTAAATTGCATAGACGATCCTTTCCCAAAGAAAGTCTTTGAAGGGCGAAGGAAAAGCTAGAGTTGGTTCATACAGATATATGTGGACCAATGAGGACGACTTCTTTGAGTGGGAATAAATATTTTATTCTCTTTATAGATGATCTAACTCGAATGATATGAGTCTATTTTCTAAGTAGCAAAGTTCAGGTGTTCTCTGTTTTCAAAGAGTTCAAGGATATGGTAGAACGGGAGAGTAGCTGTCGGTTGAAGTATATCAGGTCAGATAATGGAACTGAATATACTTCACATCAGTTCAGCAAGTATTGTAAAGATGTGGGCATTCAACAACAATTTATTGTGAGCTACACTCCAGAACAAAATGGGGTTTTTGAGAGAAAGGATAGAACCGTGATAGAGATAGTGAGATGTATGCCAACAGAAAAGAAGATACCCAAATGTTTTTGGGTTGGGGCAGTCAATACCGCAGTCTATTTGTTGAACAGATTACCAACTAGAGCACTCCAAGACATGACACCATTTGAAGCATAGAAAGGTATAAAGCCGTCTGCAAGACACTTGAAAGTATTTGGTTTAGTCTACTATGCACATGTTCCAGATGCTAAAAGAGGCAAATTGGATAACAAGGCAGAACTCTGTATTTTGTTGGGCTATAACACAGCTGCAAAAGGGTACAAAGTGTATAATGTTTATACGAAGAATGTGCTTATCAGTAAAGATCTTGCAGTGGATGAGTCTAGCCACTATGATTGGGATCGAGATATTGTTGTAAAGAACCAAGATAAGAGTATTACAGTTGCAACTCAAAATTCGCAGATGAGTGATATTTCTTCTCGTCCTATTGCTGGAGCAGGACACCTTTCAAATGTTGAATTGACAACTGATTCTTCAATTTTGAAGACCAGATCACTTGCTGAAGTTTATGAGCAATGCAATTTTGCTCTTGTCGAACCATCTTCCTTTGAAGAAGAAGCAAGTCATGAAGCTTGGATTTTCGCAATGGAGGAGGAGCTTGTCATGATTAATAAAAATGATTCTCCAAAGAACATAGTTGTTGAGGAGTTCGAAGAAAGGGGGAGTTCGGAAACTCAACAACATGAAACTCGACAAGGAGATGACTCGGTTAGTTCACAAAGACCAAAAGGGAATATTGTGAAGTCGGTATGCTACAAAGATAAAACTTTTGTTGGTACACATATTTTTGCAGGACCAAC
>NC_061119.1:213793373-213850226 GCF_002878395.1 Capsicum annuum
AAAAAAAAAAGGTTTTGTCCGCCCCTCCAAACCAACACGATCTACTTAATAGGTAGAAGCGCTCTCAAGAAGTTTCTCCCAGAATTCATTCGGATGGTCACACCCACTTATCAATCCATAGGCTAACACATGCGGAATATCACAAAAAATCTTGAATTTTTGGTATTTCACTCATATGTTTTTAAAAAAACCTCCATCCGCCCCTACAAACCAACACAATCCATTAAATAGCTCGTCAGAGCGTTCCCAAGAAGTTTCTCCCAAAATTCATTCGGACGCTCACACCTACCCATCAATCCATAGGCTAACACACGCGAAAAATTGCAAAAAATTCTCAATTTTTAGTATTTCGCTCATATATCTTTAAAAAAACCTTTGTCTACTTCTCCAAACCAACACAAATCATTTAATAGTTCGACAGGGGAGTGCCCAAGAAGTTTCATGCAAAACCCATTCGTACGCCCAAACCCACCCATCAATCCGTACACTCACATACTGAAAATCACAATAATTTCTCAACATTTAGTATTTCGCTCATATATCTTTATAAAAACCTCTGTTCGCCCATTCAAACCAACATGATTCATTTAATTGATCGATAAGGGTACGCCCAATAAGTTTTGCCCAAAACCTATTCGGACATCCACCCATCAGTCCATAGGCTAACACAAACGAAAAATTACAAAAAAATCCTTAATCTTTAGTATTTTGTTCATACCGCCTCTCCAAACCAACATGATCTATCTAATAGGTCATCAGGGGGGCCGCCCAAGAAATTTTGCCCAAAATCCATTGGAATGTCCACAGTCACCCATCAATTTATAGACTAACACACACGAAAAATCGTAAAATATCCTTAATTTTGAGTATTTCACTCATATGTTTTTCTAAAAAACTTCCGCTCGCCCCTCCAAATCAACATAATCCTTTCTAAAGGTCATCAGGGCGCTCCCAAAAGGTTTCAACAAAAACCCATTCGAACACTCATACCCACTCATCAATCCGTAGGCTAATAAAATATGTTTCCTAAGTCGAGAGTCTTTTTTAGGATGACTCTTGGGCAATATTTGGCTTTAAGAAAGTTCGCAAAAGAGTAGGTTGAGTCCTAAATCTGCACCATCTCTGAATAACCATAGTATTAGCAAATATGTAACAACCTCGATATACGAACGCTCATAATAATAGAAGAAGAATGATTATTGAATTAATAGCCGAAATATTAGTGCAGAAGCCATGATGAGGGAAGTGAAGTTGAGATGGTTTGGACATGTGGGGAACGGATGTCCCAGTGCGGAGGTGTGAGAGGTTAGTTAGGGATAGTTTCAATCGAGGTAGAGGTAGACCAAAGAAATATTAGAGGAAGGTGATTAGACATGACATGGCGCAACTTCAACATCGAGAACATGACCCTAGATAGGAAGTTTTGTGGAGGCGGATTAGGGTAAAAGGTTAGTATTATATTAGGATGTTGTATCAATTATTGTATTATTTGGTGAATCTTGTATATGGTATTATTAGATATGGTGATTTCTATTGTATCTCGTCCTTTTAGAGCAAATGCACTGTTTTCATCCTGAACTATAAACGAAATTGTTGAGACACACCCGAACTTAAAAGGGGTCCTATTACCCCCTTAGTCTAATTAAAACTGTATTTTTGACAACCTTAGTGCCTACGTGGCACATTTATTTATGTGCTTTTGGTCATTACTCGCTTAGTACTTTGTGATATTAACCTATTTGTACTTTATCATACTACATTGTCCCTCTTACTTTGGGTTTTTCCTAACAATGTTTTCAATTTATTTTTTCTTAATGATATTAGAAGTATTTAAAAAGTCATCTCCATAACTCAAACTATTTTATTTTTATAATTTTTATTTAATAATATTCATCAATCTTTGACTTCACATTCCTCATATTCATAACTCCTACTCTTAATAATCTTCATTACTTCTATGTCTCTTCAAGTTCATAACTCCTAAATAATAATTTACTTATAAATTTTAAAACAATAATTTTGTTTAAAGTTTTTTTTTCTTAATTATATTAGGAGTAATTAAAAAGTCATGTCCATAATTCACATCACTTCATTTTCATAACTTTTATTTTAATAATATTCATTAATCTTTAACTCCACTTTCCTCATATTCATAACTCCTACTCCTGATGATCTTCATTTACTTCTATTCTCTTCGAGTTCACAACCCCTAAAAAATAATTTATTTATTATTTTAAAAATATTTCATGCATTTTTATTTGATCACAAGTGTCTCTCCCTCCGCATCTTCATCAGAAACGACACTTGATTCAAAGGCATGTTTCATTTTTTGTTTTCCTTCATACTCTTTAAAATACTCATTAATTTATTTTTATATTTATTTTTATAATATAATAGATAATGTACTTTTACCACATTATTTAGAAACGACTGATCATTATTTCCTAAGTACTTTGTGATATTAACCTGCTTGTACTTTTTCATATTACATTGTCTCTCTTACGTCAGATTTTTCCCAACATTGTTTCAGTTTGTTTTTCTTAATTATATTAGAAATATTTAAAAAGTAATCTCCATAACTCGCACCACTTTATTTTATAACTTTTATTTAATAATATGCATTAATCTTTGATCCACATTCCTCATAGTCATAACTCCTACTCTTAATAATTTTCATTACTTCTATGTCTCTCAAGTTCATAGCTCTTAAATAATAATATTCTATAAATTTTAATACAATAAGTTTATTTAAAGTATTTTTGTTTTTCTTAATTATATTTGGAGCATTTAAAAAGTCATCTCCATAATTCACTCTATTTCATTTTCATAACTTTTTAATAATATTCATTAATCTTTAACTCTACATTCTTCATATTCATTACCCCTACTCCTAATAATCTTCATTTGCTTCTATATCTCTTCAAGTTCATAAACCCTACAAAATAATTTACTTATAAATTTTAATATTTTAACAAAATTTCATACATTTTTATTCGGTCACAAGTGTGTCTCTCTCCGCTTCTTCATTTGAAACGACACGTGATTCAAAGGCATGTTTCACTTTTTGTTCTCCTTCATACACTTTAATATACTCTTTAATTTATTTTTAGATTTATTTTAATAATATGATAGATAATTTATTTTTATCACATTATTTTGAAACGACTGATTTATGAACTTAATTTTTTTCAATGTTTGTGAAAAATAGATCAACGATTGTTATTGTCTGAGAAATTAAGTTGTCAATCTAGCATCCAAAAAATAACAAAATGAAAACGCTGAATATAAGAATTTCAGCAGAAGTACTTTTTTTAGAAAAAAAATGTTAAAAGCTTCAAAGAGAAAGGAAAAAAGAAAACAGGAAAAACAACTACAATTTGAAACATTAGAACTTTAAATGATTGATTACTTGACGTACATAAATACAATATTTTAAAATTAAGAAAGCACGTCCAAATACATAATAATTAAAAAAATGAAAAATAAAATATTTACCTTTATATACTTCTTTTCGTTCACATGTTAGTTAATTTGTAAATCAAAATGATGGGGAACGGAGAATAACTTTGAATGAGAGTCTCCATGAACTACACATAAATTTATATAGGAAAAAAATAAAAACTTTAAACAATAGTTAATTATAAATTAAGAGAAGAAGAATCTTATTATCAACATAAGACAATTAAATTCTTCCTAAACTACGAAGAGAATTAAAGAAAATAAAATAATTAAATTCTCTAAAAACTATAAAGAGAAGCATAGAGAAAAGATCAAATCATTTTTTAAGAAACTATATCATCAAAAACATGAGTCGGAGAGGAAAGAAAAACCTTGTTGTCAACATAACATAATCAAATTTTTTCAAAACTACCCAAAAAAAAAAACAATATTAGTCAAAATCTCTAAAAACTACAAAGAGAAACAAAGAGAAAAATTAATCTATTTTTTAAGAAATCATATCATAACAAATTTAAATATATAATACAACAACGAAAGAGTTGTAATTATATTACGCATATCAATTCATTTTACCTCATAAAATGGAATCATGCAAAAATATCTAGCCATTTTCATTATAAAATCTCCTTGTAATCTGCAAAATCAAATAAAAAAAATTAAAAAGATAATCAACCAAAGAGACAAAAGATTAAGACTACGGAGCAGTGAAAATAGAGTGACCATTATATATAGCTTAAAATATATTTTTATTAGTGTAATTTTAATTTGTCATAAACTTGTATAATAAATAATTGAATGTTATGAATATGAAAGGATTGAAGTGATGAATATCAATTAAGGAAATGACTTTATAAAATTAAATAATTAAAACAAATAAGAAAAATTCAAAAAAAGGAGAAAAAAGATAAATAAGAATGGAGGTCACGGAGAGGCACCACATCACCTCACCTTCCTTTATATTATATACTAGCCAGCTTACGTCATGCTACGCACGACCCAATGTTGATCCTTAAAAATTTTACGTTATGTATAATTCTATCATTTAATTAAAAGTTTTATTTGTTTGGTTGATAAATTCTAAGCTAAACATATAATATTATATTTAGATTGATGAAATTTGCATAGCGATATTTTAAGTTGTTCAAACTTTTGTGACATTGATAGTCAATTATATTTTTTAAATAATTTAAGTTCTTAATTATTGTGATTTATAATTTTTTTTTCTATTCTTTTAATTAAAAGTGACATAGTAAATTATTATAAAAAATACTTGTGATTTTTTTTAAAGTGGCTCCATATAAGACGTCATTTTAATTTGAAACATCAAAAAACAATTTATCATTTTACGTCTATTTTACCCTTTTTATTAAATATTATTAATTTTTTAATACTTAAATTACTTATAATAATTAAATATGGGTAATTTAGTAAAATTACGATTGAAGTAGTTGAAACAGTCAGATCATAAATATAAATTTTAGTTTTTTAATTAAATATTATTAATTTTTTAATATGTAAATGACTTATAATAATTACTTAGGGCGAATATAGTAAATCACGATTGAAACAGCCGAGGCAGACATGTCGAACATGAGCAGCTTGCTTCTGCTTATTGTGACTTCTTATACAGGATACTAATAATATAATTTTTTTAATGCTTAAATAACTATAATAAGTAATTAAGGATGATATAGTAAAATTACGATTGAAGCCGCAAAACAGACATGTATTAAAAGTGATATAACATAATAACTATAAAAAATTACTTGTGAAATTAACCTGAGTGAGCTTCGTATAAGATATCAAGCTAATTTAAAATATCAAGATTTAATTTATTATTTTATATCTATTTTTATTAAATACTATTAATTTTTGAGTACTTAGATGATTTATAATACTTAATTAATTAGGAGTAATATGATAAAATTACGGTTGAAGCAGCTGAAGTAAACAGGTCAGAAATATTTATTTTACTTATTTATAATAAATATTATTAATTTTTTAATGCCATAAATAACTTATACTAACACGATTTATTTATATTAAATATTATTAATTTTTTAATACGTAAATAACTTATAGTAACACGGTTGAAGCAGCTTCAGCACTCAAACTCCCTAAAAAATAAAACATATAGATTATGTTCACTAGCATAATAAAGAGTTTGTTGTTTGTGAGTTAAATTTTCTTTCTACTTAGTTATAATTTACTTCTTTTAGTTCCAGATTTAATTTTGTATTTATACTTAAATTAGGGGCTCTAATAGCATAATGGCTGAACTTGTTATGATTTCCTTGGATTTATTTCCTACGAATTCTCTTTTAATTACTTGTTTGTGGTATTCCAATTGTTTAAGAACATTACATGATGCCTTTAATATTGAACTTATACATGTTATGTGGTCATATCTCATGTGCTTTCTTTAGAAATTTAACTTCCTTTGCGTGTATAGTATTTTACTAATGAAATACCATGATTATCTCAACGATTTCCATGAAAGATTGAGATTTGATTCCAAGGTTAATACATGATTTGTTGGAGTCCCACGTCCGTGGGTTAAAGGATATTTGGTCTCCTTATATGGTTATGGGCGATCCTCCTCTCGCTTTTGAGTTTGAGTTGGCCCAAGGTACATTTCTTTATTATGGTATCAAAGTCAGGTTCACATGCTCCAGATGTTCAATTCCGAGCGTGCGGGGGTGTTGGAGTCGGTCTTGGTCTCCTTATATGGTCTTGGGCATTCCTCCAGATGTCCAGCGGGGTGTTGGAGAAGGCTCCTTGATCTCCTTATATGGTCTTGACCCAGATGTCCAGTCCTGGGTGTGCGAGGGGTGTTGGAGTTCCACATCGGTGGGTTAAAGGTTCCTTGGTTTTTTGAGGCTGAGTTAGGCCTAGGTCCATTTCTTTATCATGATTACCTTTGTGGACTTCTTTTAGCATTCGCTTAAAGTTGTATGTTGCCCTTTTTGAATCAATACTCATTAATAACTAATAGTTCGTTGATCTGTAGCAAATCCGTGGTTTGTTCAATTTCGTTTTAAATGTGAAACTTTGCACTATCTCGCGACTGTTTCATTGCGTTAGATTGAAGCCATTGTTGCATCTTCTTGTTTGTCTCCTTGTTCAAAGGCGATAAATTTTGTAATAGCTGCAAAAAACATGAGTCCCTTAAAGCCTCCTTTCTGCCTGTTGTTTTTGATCTGTGTTTATGAATACTGTTGTCAGTTTTATTTCTCACTTAGAATAATTATGCTCCTTCTCCCCAAATAAATGTTACACCTGCAAGTTCTGTTTTCTTCTATTAAAGGTTAAAATATTGATATCCTTCTCTTTTATGTACTTTTGCCGTGTATAAAGGCCTCGTAATGTTTTTCCAGATTCTTCTCGGAATCATGCATTCTTGAGATTAGATGTCCTATATTTAGAAAATATTACCATCTATAACGATAGAATTTTTTCTTCCAGATCTAACAATTATAATACATGGGCCGAAGCCCAATCCTCGTGATTACCAGTGCCCATCCTTGATAACATCGTTTGAGAGTATACACTTGACTCCATGCAGTTTCAGTGAACCATAGAGATTGTGATGATGCTTCTATTGCCACAAGTATGATAATGGCTGGAGTACCTCTCACTGAACCATATCTTTGGTGTTATTTATCTTCCCTGGCAAAGGAAGAAAGAAATGGGTTAGAATCAGGAAGACTTCCTATCTCTGATACTTTCTATCTGATGGGGACATCTCGTCTGACGGATACTTTAAATCCTCAGGAAGTTTTTGTTGTTCTGTGAGTATACTCTTTAGATGTATTGTATATGATCCTTGTTGTCTATTAGATATGTCCAATAATGGTTAAAGGATAGACTGTTGTCATAAGGTTTCGGATGATCATTATCTCATGAACTAGTTTTTCGGTTGAGTTAGCCCCAAGGTTCATTTTCTTTACACGGTATCAACACTCCTGTAAACCAGGCCGAGGCGTGCAAGGGGTGTTAATTGCCCCACATTGGTTGAGAGAATGAGCCGTTGTCTCCTTATGTGCTGTTTTGGGGTTGAGTTAGGCGCAAGGTCTATTTTCTTTACATTGTCCTATCCCTAGGAAGGATTGGATGCGTTATCTCATTGTGGAAAATCTGGCATTAGATCCCATAACACGACTCTAAAGAAGTTTCGTGAAAGCGGATGCAGGTGCTTGTACCATGCACTAAAAATTTGCACTTTGGTCAAAGATACACTAGCCTCTTTCTGTTGGAATCCATTTCATCAATGCTCATTTGGACAGTAGTCTAGTGAAGAAGTTCAATTAGCCTAAGAATTGTATTGATATGTTTCAGCATGGACACGTTTGTCACTTGTGCATCTTTTTGATACTATGCCTGTATTTTCAACAGTCAAACTGGAAATTTACTATGTAAAACTCCCCCGTTATATGCAGTGAACATGGACAAATATACGGAGAGGTACTAGCATACAGGAATCCTGGGCTTCAGTTTGGTGACATCCACAGACTACTTGCTGTCCCTGTGAAGAACCTCGGAGACATAATTGGAAATGCTAAATATGGTATTTTCTTCTCTACCAAAGATCCAAGATCCGCGGCTAGCCGGCCACTGAAATTGCTAATGGCGATTTTGATTGAGATAAATATTTTGTCTCTCAGAACCCCCTGGTCAACTTTTTCTCTACTACTGGCTAACTTCTCTAGTTTCTTTTCCTAACAATTTAATTGAACTGCCTCAAATTGGTTCTTCATTTGCATTTTGCACTCTACATGTCCAATTAGACTTGATATTGAAACACAAATAAATGAAAAGAAAAACGAACATATTGTGATGTCGTTTCATTTCTTGAATGAATGAAAATACTCAAGGAGTTCCAGCCAATTTAAGCATGTTATGTTGAATGCTTCAGCTGTTAAAATATTACACTGCAAGTACACCATGGAGCCAAATCTATTCAACACCAATGACATTGCATAGGGAGCCCAACAACTTCTCTGCGGAGGAAAGGGATCATGAACTATTTCAGACATTTCTAGAAACTAGGATGCCAAAGTGTGTATTATAATATACTTATCACAGTCTTTATTATAATATCACCTCAGTCTAGAATGCCCTTTTTTGCCTTCCAAAATTAGAATGTCTCTCTGATATTGTCTGAAACATGTCTCCTCGGCTCCATGAAGAGTGCAACATACAGTCCGACTGTCAAAGTTGCTCATACTCAGGAAGTCCTCGAGCTGATGAGCAATGGGTGACTGTGGAATATCTTTTCTGAAAGGCAAGATCCTTGTTGATAAGTTACTTTCATTTGACATGGCTAAACTTCCTGTAATGTCTGTAGATACTGAAATAAATGCTCACGTTGGACAAGAGTTGGTTTACACTTTCAGTATAGCATGACTGACGCTTCTGCTAACTGATACACACTCATGGATAGACTTCTGATATTGACAAAAAACAACTCCTCTGAGAATGAAGAGACGAAGTCCATGAAAGAAAGTTGTTAGAGTTGATTGATTTGTATTATGATGCTACAGATGCCCCAAAAAGTGGGAATAAGGTTATTTTCTTTAACCAGATCTCTAGTTTGACCTCACTTATTAACAATCCTATACTTAATCACTGTGCTCTTTAAGTGAGTGTTTCTACTTTTCTGTTCTCTAAATCTTTTCTATTAGTTTGATGACTCTCTTGCCTGAAAACTTAAGATTCACTATCATGTTGTAAAGAAAAATATGCACATCTAGACCATAAGCGATTGACAATCTACTCTTGATTCCAAAGCTAGCATAGGATTGATAAAATATTTTGTTGTTAAACGGTTTTAATCTTGTATAGCCTCCACGGGGTAGGGGTAAGGTCTGCGTACACTCTACCCTGCCCAGACCCCACTTGTGGGATTACAGTGGGTATGTTTTTGTTGTTTTAATCTTGTTGAGTTATCAAGTTCTTGTCTTACATCTCTTCTAACCACAGGTATTCATCCCAAAGAGATTGAAAGTAGACAGGTTTCCGCATTTCTTACAAAATAAAGAAAGCAATCACTCTACCTCAGTCTTAAGAGAAATTTATGACCGGGTTGATAAATTTAAAGCTGAAGAACCAGCTGTCATAGGCAAGTGTTTGATCCATATACTGATTGAAAATTTTCCATTGCTTAGCTGACCAGGTTATTAAAAAGTACAAACAGGTAAAACCTTCTTCTATCAATCCTAATAAATTTACTTCAATAATATCATTGCAGACAAACACTCAAACTTGGCCTCAGCTGGCAAGTAAGCACTACATCTTTGAAAGTGCACATCTAGACACCTCTACTTGATCTCAACTAGCAACTAAACACTCCAACTCATCTCTATAGTGTCTCGTGGACACCTGACACTGACGTAACACATAAATTTTGGAGTGTTTAACTGACACAGTGGAGATGAGCTGATGTCTCTAGATGTACATGCTCAAAGTTGGAGTTTTAAGTTGTCAGTTGAGGCCAAGTTGAAGTGTCTATTTATACATTATGCCTTCATTGTAAGAGGGTAAAAAGATGAAAAATATCCTGTACTATATGGAATATCCTTGTTATACTTTAGGGGTAATTCATATCGTTATTGTTAGCAGATTGTCTCATATGCCTTGACTCTAAACGGAACTCCAACGTGAATCCTAACTAAAGTATAACTGAAGATAACTCTGTTCACTCTCTCCTTTAATAACGAGAGTGTGAGTATCACAATATACTGGTATCTGTGGGAGCTAACAAGAAAATAATTGTGAGTTCAGTTCTCACTGTCCCTACTCCTCCTTCCTCTCCTCGATTCCCCAGTGTAACAAATTTATTCTTTGAAGCCACCATGAGTGCTCATTCATACCTTGAATTTCAAATTTTCGTGCTGCTACTATATGAAGCGCCGAATATGGAGGAGAGCATATGGAGTAAATCGGACATACTTAACGAAGCACTTGCTATTTATCGCGTGACTTATGTTTATGCAAAAGCTATAGATGACGTCAGAACGTGTGGTTTTGCATGGAAAGTTGTAGGTTCAGCTCTTTGTAGGCTTCATGCTAAAGAACATAACCAAAAAATCGCCGTGTCATCTTCTGTTGTGCACAAATTATTGAATTTGAGGATCAAAGAAGGGTCTAACATGCAAAAATCTGTGTTGATGATGTAGTGTATATATTGCTTTTCTTGTGTTCCTTTATTTTCCTCCCAAATCTTCACATTAGACGACTTTTATAACAACAATAACATACTTGATGTAATTCTACGAGTGAAGTTTGTTAAAAGTTTGGATGGTCTCTCAACTTTGGGTGAGTGGCCATCAATAATCACTCAACTTTGTTTTGTCTTCCAAAAGTTACTCGACTTCGTTGTCTTTCTAAATTACTTAACTTTGCCAACTTAGCTACCTAATAGACGAAAGAGAATACATGCAATTTTTTTTTTCAAAATCTTAAACTGTAAGTGTCTAATTGGTATACTTTAATAGGAATTGAGATATTCAATTGAAACAAGATTTAGTTTGAATATTTAAATGACAAATTTAAAGAGCTAGTTACCATTTCTTTTGCCGGATGTACTGACACGACATATTCAAGGTGAGGTACCATGGTGCATGTTATTTGTTGATGATGTAGTACTAATTTACAAGACCTACATTGGAGTTCAGAGAAACTTTAAAGTCTAAAGGGTTTGAATTGAGTAGGACCAAAACTAACTATGTGAAGTGTAAGTTCAGTGAGGTGTCACAAGAGAGTGACGTGAAAGTGAGACTAGAGACACAAGTCATCCAAGAGAGATAATTTCAAGTATCTTAGGTCTTTTTTTCAGGCAAACGAGGAAATTGATGATGATGTCACACATCGTATTAGTGCAGGATGGGTAAAATGGAGGCTTATAGGATAAAAGATTAAATATGAAGAGCAAGGGCAAGAATGTGAAGATTTACTGGGTAAAACATTTAAAAAGAAAAGTAGGACTCCCGTTGAGTTAAGCAGCCTCTTGTGAGGCTGAAAAAGATAGTTAGGCTTCAACCTATATTGTGCACATGTAACCTGCTTCAACCTTGCATGTCATTTTCTTATAATCGAGAAATCTCTCGAGTACAGTGGTGGACGATTGAAAACTCGTGCATAATGCGTCCACCCCTTTGCTTTTCCACTTAAATGTATGGCTTTTGTTTTCCCGTAGGCTTTAAGCCCGTGACTATAACGGCCCAGTCCACTAGTGATATCATTCGCCCTGGGCCTAGGCCCTCATGGCTCTAAAATTCATCACTAGGGTTTAAGACTTGCTTACTTATATACCCAACATCTATCTTGTGTTTTGCCGAGAAGAGCAAAAGGGTAGAAGTGATTTCGGGGTGCAATTTTCTCTGGTGAATTTTCCGGTGAGACTTAAAAAGGGGGTTGTATCTGCAATCGATAGTATGACAATCAAATGGTAGTGATTTTGAATTTCACTAAAAACATAAAATTATTTGTATATCATGTATGTATATATTCATGTATATAATTTGTTACTTTGTCTTTCGCCAGGTTGTTGTATTGGCTTCCAAATGCAGGCACAACAATCAACAATCAACTACTAACAGAAATATCTCAATGTGCTGAGATAATTAATGGTGTTAAAGAAGGAAGGTGGAAAACCACTCTTAGCTTATATAAACCCATACTCAAAGGTATTTTATTGCCCGATAAACTATAAAACAATGATTTATTTTATCTGGTTTCGTTAAAATGATTGCTTTTTTGGGAAAATTGTATTATCTTTGCATTGTTTGTTTATATCTGCGATTCGCTATAAGAGCATTGGTCATGGTTTGAACTCAATGGAGCACATTTTCCTAATTTAAAGATTGTAGTTTTAGAGTTTCCTCTTATGTAAGGTAAATTATATATAAGCGAAGTAATAAGGAATGATTTTGGTCAAAAAGAGAGCAAAATAGTTGTGGAGGATTCGTCTAGCTGGCCCCACTTTGTATAGTTAATTGATTAATTGGTCCTTTTTGGTGAGGCAGCCTTTCGAAAGAGTGGTAAACTCAAATAGGAAATGGTGTCATTTATAGGGTAAATAATTGAATATGAAGATCGACGGAAAGGATGTGAAGATTTACTTAGTAAAACATTTAAAAAGAAAAGTTAGAGAAAAAGGTGTCCAGTCCTTTGGTCTTTTGAGAGAAAGACCCTGATCCGTCTAGGCTATATAACGGATGCGCACATACATTGATGTATGTTAGTAATAACTTTAAGCTATTCATTTACAACTAGTTAGGCTTGATAGTACATTTATGCAAACGTGAACTTGCTTCAACCTCACATGTCATGTTCTTAACCTTCCCACAACGAAACCATCCTGTCGAGTCATGATTAGATCGACCAATAATTGACCACTATTGCAGAAAAATTGGAAGCCATAGACGCTTTGGCTTCTGATGTGGCTGCATTAAAATCACAAAACTATCAGAATCGGAAAGAAAAGTCTGAAATTTTACGAAAAGAGGTCGAAGTTGATAGCACTTGGAAGAATCAAGAAACTTGTAAGTTGTTAGTTCTGGTACCAAAAATGTACATTTTATTCATCTGTAGCGGTACAAATATATAGTAGAGAAAAACAAACAAACTAGTCATCATATCCCTTGATTAGGTGATCTAAGAATAAACGAATGATTTTATTTGATCTAATTTCCTAAACTATTTAGTAGTAAGTCAGATCTGATTTTTATCAAATTAATTAAGATCCTACAAAATCAGACCCTATCATAGTTGGATATTCACAAATCAACAACACCCACCCACCCACCCCACCCTCCCCAAGTTGACATGTAAATCTGTCATGCATAACTTGCTTACAAGAATTTCAAATTTTGGTTTAAACAAGCCTTTTGTAAAAATATCCGCGATTTGTTGGGACGAAGGGCATGCATACACTTCCTTCTTCAATCTTCTCTTTTATGAAGTGTATATCCACTTAAACATGCTTTGTCCTATCGTGTTGAACTGGATTGTGAGCAATACTTATGGGGGACTTCTTGTCACTCTACAACTTCATTGGTAGAGTAAATGGGCTTATCAGACTTTCCATCATCCTCTTGAGCCAAAACATTTCACATATCCCATGAGCCATAGACCGGTATTTAGCTTCACCACTGCTACAGGCTACATCATTCTGCTTTTTATTGCTCCAAGTCACAAGATTTCCCATATAAATGTACAATATCTGGACATAGACCTTCTGTCAGTAGTAGAACCTGTCCAATCTGTATCTGTAAAGCTTTCAATGCCCCTATGTTGACTCTTTTGAAAAACATTCCTTTACCTGGTGAATTTTTTAGATATTTTAGAATCCCGTAGATTGCTTCTTGGTTCTCTTCCTTCAGAGAGTGCATAAAGAGAGTGCATAAATTGACTGACTAAGCTTACAACAAAAGCTATATCAGGTCGAGTGTGTGACAAGTAGATCAACTTCCCTACTAGTCTCTGATATTGACTTTGGTCAACTGAATTTCCTTCTTTATTTGTGAATTTTATATTCGGATCAATAGGTGTTTCAGTCGGACGACAACCACTCATCCCTATCTCCTCTTTTAAAAGATCAAATACATGCTTCCTCCACAATGCCTTCTTTTGATCTCACTACTTCCATGCCAAGAAAATATTTCAACTAACCCAAATCTTTGATCTTGAACTCTAAGGCCAACTGTTCTTTTAAATTTTTCATTTCGGACAAGTCACCTCGTTTAAGTATGAGATCATCAACATACACGATCAGGATAGTCGTCTTTTCTCAAGAGAATGTCAAAAAAACATAGTGTGATCTGTTGCCCTTGAGTGTACCCTTGTCTTTTTACAAACTGAGTAAACCTCTCAAACTAAGCTTTTGGAGATTGTTTGAGCCCGTAGAGAGATTTCTTTAGCTTGCACACACTAGTTCCATACCTTTCTTCAAAACCCAGAGGAGGATCCATGTAGACTTCCTTGCACTTTATTTAACCAGTAAAGTTTCATTCTCATCTCTTCTTCATCCTAGATTCTCTCACAGGCTTTGAGCCCTTGCCGTATGTCTTAACTCATACATCATGTGTTTCCCTCTTAGCACTAGATCAGAACCCTGGGGCAACCTTGCATGTCATTTTTGTGAGTACATCTGCACCTTTATGGGAGAACTGATGAATTTATTTTCTTCTCTTTGTAGAAAAATCAGATGCATCGGAGTTACCCCAAGAGTATTTGGGGATTTTGCTTCATGAACAGCCCAACAAGTATTACATGGTAATTAGAGGGCAACGGTTGATCATGGAAGCAGAGTCATCAATGCAGACGATAATGGAGAAATTGCAGTCTCACCAACTGAGGGTTGGCTTTAAGTTTGAGGTTTGTATTACTGAGATCTGCAAATTATTGTTCTTACTGAATGAGGATGATTATCTTATTTAGCACTATCCAGTCTTGGCTTTGTAAAATTTAAGCGTATTGGCCAACTATTCTTTTCAAACAAGATTCATTCATTTGAACTGCCCAAGCTTGTTCCTTGCAATACCAAAAGCATTATATGTTTCCGATGAAGTTCTTTTTCTGGTAAATAAATGATGTTATTTAACCAAGGAACGATTACAGCACAAGGAGAGTGAGAAACACTAGCCTCCACTCTAAAAGCATAAGAAAGCAACTATTACGACTGAACTTTTGTAAGCACTGCTACATTGGATTAAAATTGAGGGATTGCAACTTGGATGCTATCCTTAGCATCAGCTGACCTCTAAAGAATATCTCTTGGGCAATGATTCTGCATAAGGTCTTTACGGTCCCGTTCTTGTGTTGAAATATCCTCCAATTCCTTTCTTTCCATGTATGGAAGATACAAGATGCTGTAACCATTCGGAATACGAGTGCAGCAGCAAATTTGCCTTTATATTACTTGTGACCCATGCCAACTCCTCTCTCCATGTTAAGGTCTGTCTGGATATCCCTTGCCAGGTTAATAGTTTACTCCACCATTCAGCGGACAAGGGCACTCAAATAACAGATGTGGAACCGAGCCCAGCCTTCTGAAAAAATATGCATTAAAAGCATCACAACCTGTAAGCTGCTGTTGTTTAGTCAGGCAATTCATTACGTGTAGTATTCTAGGATTAACAACAGGAAGTTGGGGTTCTGAGGTTCCCAATAAGGTTCTATAAACTGAATTACTTCCTATTCAGTATCATACTCCGCGTGCAATAGGTTGCCATCTGAATCCAGTGGTGATCTGATTTGGTTCTGATTCTGTCTGTGTTTCATGCTAGCGTAGAAATATTTTGAATTGGGATCACCAACTTGCAACCAGTGGATTCTTGACTTCTGCTTGAGGATGCTTTCCTCTATCAAACTCCTGTTCTCCAGTTCCTTGTCGTGGGACTCTTATGGTATTTTGCGATTTATCTAATTGTTCCCTTAATCTTTCAATACCAGATAACTCCTTCAACTTCATCTAAATTTTTTGTATGTCATATCCTGGTGTATATGTCTCCTATGGGAGCTTCATAATTTCTTGGAATTTGGCATGGCCAGCTAGGGCAGCCCGGTGCACTATAGTTCCTGCGGGGTCCGGGGAAGGGACGGGTCCACAAGGGTCTATTGCATGCAGCCTCACCTTACATTTCTGCAAGGGGCTATTTCCATGGCTTGAACCCGTGACCTCATGGTCAACTAAGCAATTTAAAATCTAAATGGTCTACACTTGTTATCTGAGGCAATAGCAAAATTGATTGCAATTGGAGAATGACCAGAGAAACTAGGGTCCATGACACAGGCCTCTAAATGAGGATGAACACACAGCCATTCAACATTGACAATAGCCCTGACAGTTTTACTAAGGACATGTCTGTTGGACCAAGTAAAGTTCCTATCCACAGGCTTGAGCTCAGTCATATCCTATCACCTCGTAACTGGTGTATGAACCCCAGTTACTATTCCACTTCCTTGTGCACAACTGGCAGGGCTTTGCAGAAGGGGGCTTGAGACCTTAGGCGCAGGGATGCGCTACTTCACCACAAGGCTTGGCCCCCCAATCACTAATTCCACCAGAACTAGCAGATCCAAAATTAGGGGACGGTTGCTTGTCCCTACCCTTCATTGTTTGGACCTATTAGCAGTGACCTCTCAGGCCGTCTCTGTGCTAGCAGGGTCAATCCTCCTTGGATCCGCTTCACCAAGTTTCATTTTGTCCTTCCATGGGCGACCTTGTGCCATCTTCGGCTGCCATCGTAGGTTAGCAGGTCACACTAAACATACGCCGATAGACGAGATAATCAAGTCTTGAGGTTGAGTTTAATTGCTACTAAATTACACTCTCTGACGAAGACAAACTGTGTTGTTGGTGAAGGTCTTCTATTCTTTATGGTGATTCTTAGAAGATATTTTTCCATAATTTCCATTGTTTGCCTTGTTTTGGTTTATCCTTCAGAAGTCTGAAGAAAGACTTACTTAGCACCACTTCATAATGCTCATTAAATTATTTGACTTATACAGGGATTCCAGTATCAACTTGGTGAATTCCGGTTGCGAGTAGGCAAAGTTGTTCCATTTGGTTCTGAGAGCTTGAGGGGAATAGTCATGGAGGTATGAAATACTTTTCTCAGTTGAATGCCTGTTATGTGGATAAGCCTTTTTCTCTCTGTTATTCTTCATGGAGATGAGTTGATCTGTTGTCTGTTGGTCACATGAACACATTTTCACTTGAGACCTCAATGGGGCTTAAGTTGTTTCAAACATTTTTTTTGCATTCGATACTTTCAGAGCAGATGCATGTTGAGAGCAGATTCGTACGAAATCATCTGTCTACTTCTGTTGGTAGGTTTTTCCAGGTTGATCTTATTTAAGGTAGAATGAGGAGACGATGAAAGAGAAAATAAGATGATAAACCTTTACCTGAACACCATTATTTTATAAACCAAATATAAAAAGATGGATGTTTGTTTCTTTCCTGTCCTCTCATTTTCTTCAGCATAATCTTCTGCCTTTTGTTTTTCTTGATAAAGGTAAAAACATATTAATTGAGAAAGTGGAACCAATATTTAGAGAGCAAAAAAAAGAACAGAGGATCCTAAAAGGTCTTTACTAGAGTGATAGCATCAGGTGTCTGAGCTAGAGTGAATAGGACGGTGAATCGCTCCCTTAAAGTTTCTTTCTTCTCATCAGATTATATGTTAACTTGGTGTTTTTTAACTTGCCAGTGCTTTTCTCCACCTTGTCGTTGCATTGGAACGGTACTCCACAAATTTTAAGTAGTTTCTTTTGCAAGCATGTTGGCCTGACAAGATGTTTGTTTCTTTTGTAGATGGAGTATCTTCCAATTTCCTCAGTGGAGATATCACAGCTGATTATGAGTGAACTCTTCGACATATGGAAGGAAGCTCTTGAAAAAAGATCATTACCCGGTCATTTTGTGCGCGTTGAACCAAAATTTTCAGAGTATGGCCTCTCTGATCAGTACACTTCACAGCACACAGCTTTACAATATGCTGACTCCCTGGCTCACATGGTACCAGTAGATTCATCATCAAAAACAATGAGAAATTAGAATCTAGCATAGTGTTCTGTTGACAAGTTAAGATTTTAGCCTCGGTAACTGTCGTATTCTCAATACAAATACATTAGAAGAAACTAAAGTGTTTTGAAAACCTGGTCATTATGATGTTGCTACTGCTGCCTTATATAGAAAAGCGACGTTAAAGACAGATAAAGTGAATTCGTCGTTTTTAACCTTGGCTTCATGCAGCATTGAGATTACTGATATCCAGGAGTAGCACTTCCTATAAATTCTGCTGTACTCTTTATGTTGAGAAACAGATTGGGAATATGCAGGTAAAGCGTGATATCGATAGATAGCTACTTCTTATTTACTCTCTGCAGAGCCAAAATGTCAATACAGATCAAGCTTAGAGATTCACTGAGCTTGAATATATTTGCTTGAAAGGATAGAACTCCGGTTTGTTGTGCATATCGGGGGTCTATCGGAAACAGCCTCTCTACTTCTTCCGAGGTAGTGGTATGGACTGCGTACACTTTACTTCTTCTGAGAATATGGATTCGAGTCGTGAAAATCAATAATTGACACCTTTTACAGAAATGAAGCCAATTTACAGCTCGTTATATATTTATAATTGCTTCCAATAATTATGAATCTATAGTGAATTTTTTGAGAAAGACGCTATTGGTGTCAGATTATAATACACATCACACACTCTTGGGCCGAGTTTGAAGTATCTAGATGTGCACTCTCAAAGTTGAAGTGCTTACTTGCCAGCGGAGGCCGAGTTGAGTGTTTGCTTACGTACTATGCCTAATACTATTGTTTTAGTTGGTAAGGTAGGGAAGAGTGTTTTGTTTGTATTTGTGTTTGTAGTTTCTTGTTCGTGATGTTTATGATTTTGAATAGCTAGTTTATAGTATTAACTTGGAGGTGTCTTGTTTCCTTTATTATCTAGCGGTTTGATATCCCTATCTATTGTTTGCTTTTATGTTTTTGTTTGTTATACTGTTATCTGCTCTGAGCCGAGGGTCTATTGGGAACAACCTTGCTACTTCATTTGAGGTAATGGTATGGACTGCGTATGGTTTATCCTCTCAAGCCCCCACTGTGTGGGAATACACTGGGTATGTTGTTGCAGAGTGCTCCTAGTTCTACATCTTCAGTGTCAAGGGCACGCATGTTAGTGATGCATTTGCAACTTTTAGATAGTGAGAAAACAATAGCTTGATTGACCCTTGCGATTGAATCTGGCTAGGGGCGCCCTTGTAAAAACTAAAACCTCGTTACACTGAAAATAGTAGAGATGCGACAACGCGTTGGTGGAGTATAGAAATGCAGAATCTCCTTTGGAGAGAGGCACCTACTTTGACCTCTGACCTCTTCATCATCATGAATGTATCGAAAACTAATTATGTATTTTGATAGATTTAAAATTAGAAATTTCAGTAATTACATAGAATGTTAAATTTTTTTATAATTAAACTCCAAAATTTATGTTGGTCATCAAAGTCTTCTGAAGGCAATGGCAATGTTTTTGTTAATAAGCTACATCCACTAATAGAAATACTCTCCTATTTATACTATGTTAGAAATATTCACTAATATATTCTTTTACCTAAATTACCTAAAGACTTAACTTCTAAAATAACTACTTTACCAAATTGACATTTCTCCATCACAATTTATGTAAAAGTGTTTAATTAAGCACACGGTCTAAGAGAAAAAAAAAACTTTTAAAATTTGTAATTTAAAGTAAGATACATAAATTTTTGTGACTATAGATAAAATGAGTGTATTAAAGTCAAGAGTATTATAAATGTGGAAATAATTCTTTTTTCTTTAACTAACTTAAAAGTAAAGATTGACTTAAATTGAGATTTAAGAGGGACATTAATTGAGACGGCAAAAATAATAAGCAATTTTAATTAAAAAAAAAAAGTTTTCTTCTTTGTTCAATTAATGACAAAGACAAATATAAAAGACTTTTTAACATCGAGGTCAGAGGTATGATAAAACGACAATTTGACGTATTCAGTTTTGCTATATGCAAATTCAAGAAAAGACCTATTTATGATATTTATTTTTTACTCAGTATTTAATATAAAAATATAATTATTTAACTAAATTTTAATTCATGATATATCCAATAATTTTCGAACCTAAAATCTCTAATTAAAACCCAAAAACACCTATTATTTCATGACAATCCTGGATAGTAATTTGATCTTTTTTCCTTACATTAATAATTTCGAATCTCAAGAAGAAGAAAAAAAGATTTTTTCTTTATTTGTGAAAATAATAATTCTCAACTTTTTTTTCTTTTTGGTTGTTAAATTTTTCTTTATTTGTAAAAATAATAATCCTCCACTTCTTTTTTCTTTTTGGTTGTTAAATTTTTCTTTATTTGTAAAAATAATAATCCTCCACTTTTTTTCTTTTTGGTTGTTAAATTTTTCTTTATTTGTAAAAATAACAATCTTCCACTTTTTTTTCTTTTTGGTTGTTAAAAATTTGCATTATTCATAAGTTGCTATTAACTTTGACTCGTGCACTAAGACCATTATCACGTGACCCGCCGCCTTCACATTGGTCAAATCCATAATTGATTCATTCAATAAAAAAATAAAATAAGAAATCCTTTATTATCCCTTCGATTTCAAAATAATAAATGTCATATTAATTCATTTTATTTCATTTTAAAAGTATTTTTTAAACATGTCAACTGTATTAAGACACAATTTTTTAGCAAATATATCAATTATTTTGAGACAAAAAGAATACTTTAATAATACTTATCCACTTTACTAAAAATAAATATTTAATAATAATTATTTAATTTAAAAAAATTAATAAATAATTTACCTCTTTCTACTTATTTTACTTCTTCTATTAAATAATATTCTTCACTTAATATATTATAAGAGTAAAACATCTATTTTTTTTAATTATGACCAAATTTACTACAATACTATTAATTTAAACTCAATTTTAATATATTTTTATCATCATTTTTAACTAATATGACATTTTTTAGCTGATATGACCTTATTTTTATGTAATAAATATATAATGTCAGTATAAAAGTGTGTCAAAAATATGATATAATTAAATTCAAAGGGAGTAATATATGAAATTGAAGTATATCATTGACATAATTTCAAAAGCCATAATTCGAAAAGGTACTGGATATTTATCTCTAGGGTTGGGAATAAAATATCAAAAATTAAATTACCGAATTGAAACGAAAAATTTGGTAATTGGTATTCGCTAATTTGATATGGTATTTGAGAGTAAAATTTTAATATTTTGGTATTTGAGATTGGGTTTGGTGCAACATATTAATATCGTTTGGTATTTGATATTTACCGAATATATATATATATATATATATATATATATATATATATCCAATAGACAATAATATTAGTCATCTCAAAGAATCTCTTGGACCTTGGTAATATATTCGTAAAAAACAATAAAAAGAATACTAAATAAGATTTCTATTAAAGATACTTTTTGAATTTTAAACGTACATTTGCACATCTCCAACTTTAATATGGTATTATCAAATATCGTACCAAACTGAAGTTTAATTTACCGAATACCAAACTAATAATTATAAGTATGGTATATAATATCTATATTTAAATATCAATTACCAAATTATTGAATTTGAATTTTAAAAATACTAAATAGAATACCACACGTCCAACCCTGTTTATCTCTGTATATTATGATAAAAAATAAAATTACTCAATAAATATTATTGTCTAATAAATGAAATAGGGACGACTGGCGAGTATGGTTGTTGGATGGAGGGACCAATTATAAAATATACTCTCTCCGTTCTATTTTATTTGTCTCAAATTAGTTAAGTTGATGTCCATTTTATTTGTCTAATTTTACTTATTTATAAATTTTTCTTTCCATGTTGCCTTTTTTTAAAATTAAAATATAAATATATTTAACATGAATACTTTGATAAACTAATTATGTTATTTATTATTTTTTTAATTATTGTGCATATAATTTTGGACTAGTAAAATAGGACGAGGGAGTAGTTACTAATTTTTGTCTTTTAACTAACGTTACACTTTAGCTAAATAAAATACTCCCACTTATTCTCGGAAGCAGTATTATTTATTCAATTGGTGTTTGTTGAAATTTCAGATTTGAACTTTGAATTTTTTCTTAATTTTATTTTGAGCTGTAAAAATGGCGGAACCGAAAGTTACGATGGATGTCGGAAACGACGGCGTTGCGATTATCAAATTCTCTAATCCTCCTGTGAATGCTCTTGCTATTCAAAGTAAGCTTGTAGTAATTTATTTATGTTATTTACTTATTTTTTATTCATTTTTTAATAACGGAAGTAATTTTGATTTAAGCTTATTTTGATTTGTTTTTAGTAAAATAAAGTATAATTTTGATTTGTTTTTAGCAAAATATAATTTTTATTTAAGCTTATTTTGAATTTTTTTTTTTTATCAAAATATAATTTTTATTTAAGCTTATTTTGATTTGTTTTTATCAAAATGGAATTTTGATTTAAGCTTGAAATTCATTTCTATGTAGTTATTTTTGATTTGTTTTTTATCAAAGCTTGAAATTTATTTCCATATGTAGTTGTTAATTTGATTTGTTTTTATCAAAATAGAACCTTATTTTAAGCTTGATATTCATCTCTGTATATGTATTAGTTTTGATTTGTTTATAGAAATGGAATTTAGATTTAAGCTTGAAATTCATCTTTCTATGTACTTATTTTGATTAGTTTTGGAATTTTTATTTAAGCTTGAAGTTCATCTCTCTATGTAGTTATTTTTGATTCGTTTATCGAAATGGAATTTTGATTTAGAATCTTATTTGGTTGTAGTTTTCGCCGGATTAAAGGAGAAATGGAATGAGGCAGCCAGGAGAAATGATGTCAAAGCTATTGTTTTGACTGGTAAATGTCTCGATCTTTTGTATATTTGATTGATTTTTCGTCTTTGTATTTTAAAAAAAAATAATTAATTTTTCATTTGTGATCGGTGAAGTTGCCTCAATGTGACTAGGAGGTCACGTGTTCGAGCTATGAAACAATGTCTTGAAGAAATGCAGTGTAAGATTGCGTACGATAGATCCTCGTGGTCCGGCCCTTCCCCAGACCTGCACAGAGGACTGTCCCATTTTTTTGTTATGTTTGATTTTGGATAGAAGCTAGTTTCAGTAAATAGTGATTAGTTTAGGAGTTAAAGTTGGATTTTCTGAATTACCAATTGCGAAGCTGACATTTAGTTGAATTTCAGTTATGATTGTAAAATGAAATCTACTTCTGTATATATTGAAATTTTCTATGATATATTTGAGTCAATGTGGAGTTAGCTAATTTCAGTTTTTGTTTTCAAAAAAATAAATTCTTTGTTTGATCTGTTTGATTTTTGATAGAATTTAGTATTAGTAAATAGTGATGAATTTAGGAATTTAGGAATTTAGTTGAACTTTCTGAATTACGAATTGCAAAGCGGATGTTTCATTGAATTTCAGTTATGATTGCTAGTAAAAGCTACTTTTGTGTTTAATGAAATTTCTTAATATATATTTGAGTCAATGTCGAAGGGGCGCCTTGGAGTAATTGGTAAAGTTGTCGTCATGTGACCAGGAGGTCACGGATTCAAGCCTTGGAAACAACCTCTTGTAGAAATGCAAGGTAAGGCTGCATACAATAAACCCTTGTGGTGGGGCCGTTCTTTGGACCATGCATATAGCGGGAGCTTTAGTACATCGGGCTGCCCTTTTTAGATATATATTTGAGTCATTGTGGGGTTAGCTAATGCAGGCTTAGCTAAGAACCTAACATACAAATGATTTACCAGTATTGGAATGAATTGGGTCTGATTAGCGGGCCCTGATTGGGTAGGTAGGTGTAATAGTTGTTGCTGTTGTGTTGTTTCTCCTTTGGACAAGCTACAGGAAAGTGTTAATTTCCTTTTCTGTACGTTATTTTTTAAAAGAAGTGTTAATATCCCTTTTCTGCTTCATGACATGTCCTTTTGTATGTGGGTCTTCCCTCCTCCTTTTGTTATTGTTTTACTGCAGGAAGTGGTGGGAGGTTTTCTGGTGGTTTTGACATCAATGTTTTCGAGAAGGTTCATAAAACAAGTAGGATTACTTTCATTTTGTCTTTGTGCAATTTATTGTGTCCCCTTGAACCTTCTTTTAAGAATTGGAATTTGATGGGTTGCAGATGATGTTACTCTATTGCCTGATGTTTCTGTTGATCTCGTGACGAACACTATGGAAGGTAAGAGCACTGTTAGTCCGAATTAGGATTTCAAATCTTTAAGATGGCATACTGTAGCGTCTCATTGGGGTTCTTCGTTTCATTTTGGTATCACTTGTTATTTATACTTTTGTGGGTCCTTTTATTTTGTAACTTTAGATGGAAAGAAGCCTGCAGTGGCTGCCGTGGAAGGACTTTGTCTTGGAGGTGGCTTCGAATTGGCATTGGTTTGTGGTCTCTATAAAATGTGCTTGTCTATATGCTTAACTTTTTCCTGGTGATTAAATTATGTAATGCATGCTTTTGGTAGGCATGCCATGCACGCATTGCTGCGCCAAGAACACAACTTGGGTTGCCAGAGCTTAGCCTTGGAGTTCTTCCTGGCTCTGGAGGTAACTTTGCCACTTACTGCTCATTGAAGTCTCGTTTAGGTTAAATTTTCTTTTCATTCATCTATAGATTTCACTGAGCATAGAAATAATGTTTCTTCTCAAGGTACACAACGTCTTCCAAGGCTTGTAGGATTATCAAAGTCCGTCGAAATGATGATGGTAAGTTATTCATCTTCCTGGATAAAAGAACTGAAAATTGTGACAAGGTGTCTTGGTGGGTGGGGTGAATTTTTTTTTTTCTGTTTGGATAATCGTGGTGTCCGGGCTAGTTTTTGTGTACCTCGATTTAATCCACGGGACACCTTTTACCCCCCACCAGTTGGGGTTCGAACTCGAGACCTCAAGTTCTCAACCCACTTCATTGACCACTAGGCCCCACCCTTGGGTGCAACTTTCTTTAGATCCTTATGTTAACTATTGGCAATTAGTTCATTCCTAAATTAACTGTTGGAAAAATAATAATTCGTTTACCGGGTGCATCATCCTAAACAGAAAATTTTAGTCATTCTCAGCATTAGATGGTGCTGATTCTGGACTACATTTGTGATAGCAACCAAGAAGGATAAGAAATAAGAAGGAACAAAGTACTACTCCCTCCGTCCCATTTTATGTGTCACCCTTTCTTTTTAGTCCACCCAAGAAAGAATGTCACCTTAGTATAATTCGAAAAAAGGTAACTTTAAAATTCTCATTTTACCCTTGATGAAATGATTTACAACCCACACAAATATTCAAGGATTATTTTAAACCACAAGTTTCAAAAGTCTTCTTTTTTTCTTAAAACACTGTGCCAAGTCAAAGGGTGACACATAAAATGGGACGGAGGGAGTACATCCTTATTACATGTACTAGTTCAAGCTCTGCTTTTTCTCTGATTGTGAATGCTGTGTTTAACTTTAATAAGTTGTCCACATATTATCCTCCTTTGATTTTGCTGTACATGCAGAACTATTGAGTTGCTTCTTACTCAAATTTGTAAATCAATTTAAAGACATTAATTTTGTGGTGGCAATTGTTTTTGTAGACATCCAAACCAATAATGTCAGAAGAAGGGGAAAAGCTTGGCGTTATTGATGCTGTTGTCCCTTCCACAGAGTTGGTAAAAGTAGCTAGACAGTGGGCACTTGATATTGCAGAAAGGCGCAAACCTTGGGTGCGTTCCCTCCACAGGACTGAAAAAATTGGTTCCATTTCAGAAGCACATGAAGTTCTGAAGTTGGCTAGGCAACAAGTGAAGCAAACAGCTCGGAATATGCCTCAGCACCTGGCATGCCTTGATGTAATTGAAGAAGGCATAATCCATGGTGGATATAAAGGGATTATCAAGGTATATATGTTTCTTCGTCAATTAATATCTATGTTCTATATACATTTCTCCTCAAAAAGGACAACACTCTAGTTTACCTATCTTTTGTTAACAAAATCCAGAAGATCGCAAGTAGTGTCATGGTAGGTAGCTAATGTCTCATTTGTTTTGGATTTAATGAAGATCTTCATCTTAGTGATTCAAATCTTAAACATTACGTGTGTTTGTCCTTTTATGTTACAATCACTTAATGTGTCTAAATACATTTGAATGATTACGATTTGTAAGAAAGTTTTAATGTCATTTAAGATGTCTATTTTTTCACCTCATCGCTACCGTCATCACCACCAGTTTCAACTACCACCCATTACCCACAAACACCATCCTCACCCATAACAACTGCCGTTGCCAATCACTACAATGAGTTGTCACCACCTCTAGCTACCATTTACCATCATCACCACTAACCGCCATTTCTACAACCACCAATCACTACTGATAATCCCCACCATCAGTTACCATTGTATATCGCCAACCACCGTCATCATTCACCACCACCATTAACTATCACTATTATCCACCACAATTATCAGCATCCACCACCATCACCCCTAGCTACTACACACAACAACAACACCATTAGCTGACACCATTCTTAACTGGCACCACAACCACCAGGACTACCAACCACCGTATAGTTTTTTAAAACTATTTTGTTGACATATTTATTAGATTAGTTAAGTATTTTATTAAATTTATATTTATTAATTCTTAAATAAAGACAAGTTTTTTATATCCAGATGTTAAAAAATCAAACAATCAAACAGTTGATTATTTGGTATTTATAATAACACAACATCTTAATATTCAGATATCTATTCAGATTCAGACATCTAAATCACAATGCACATATTAATATTCAGATGTGTAATAATCAGATTCTGACGTCTTAATGTTAATAAAAACAAATGAGACCTTAACTCAGTCTTTATCCATGTAGCTAACTCAGTCTTTTGCCATTTGTGACAAATGGATCAAGATGGATTAACGAGTTTGTTTTGAGTCTTTTGCAGGAAGCTAAAGTATTTCAGGACCTTGTACTATCAGATACATCAAGAGGTCTTGTTCATGTATTTTTTGCCCAACGAGCTACATCAAAGGTATATTCTGTGCTTCACCTGGAGAACATTGTTGTATGCTGATGCTATCTTGAAACTTAAAATCCTTTGGAAGTATCTTTGTTGAGCATACTAAACTTGATTCAGGCTCTTGAAAATATAATTTTCAGCACAGTAAACTTAATTACAGATTCTCTCTTATTATTACCTAATCTTATGTTAAAACTTGAGTCTATTAACTGTTTGTGTGCAAACTGTCTTGTCTTAATGCAAAGCTTCTCATTGATAAGAATGATGACATGATTGAGAAGCAAGTAGGGATCTGGTGTTTCTTTATAACTCAAGATTGATTTGGTGTGTTTCATACTTGAGGTTTCACTCTGGGATGGCTCTACTTGATGTGAAGCAGCTATTAAAAGTTCGTTATCAGTATGACTTCATGAATGAGAAGTAACATGGAGTCTGGATCTCTTGTATATAATTAAGTATTTCATACTTGTTATGATAGATTTATTTCTGATCACTTCCGTGGTTTTTGTGCTCCTGCTCTAAGGCTAGTTTGTCTTTATTAAGAAAGTTGCTTGGATATCTGCTTCCCCCTAGGACAATCAATTCTATCATATTTCTGAATTATATTTTGTTCCTAAATGGCTCAGGTACCGAATGTAACTGATGTCGGTCTGAAACCAAGGCCGATAAAGAAAGTTGCCATTATAGGTGGAGGGTTAATGGGTTCAGGCATAGCTACCTCTCTTGTTCTGAGCAACATATTTGTTATTGTGAAGGAAATTAATCACGAGTATCTTCAGAAGGGGCTTAAAACAGTTGAAGGTTTGATATATTCTTTCGGCGGGATTTTATTATATCTTAGCATTTGACAACCTGATAATATGTTATGATATATTGCAAATTATGATGCCCTTTGACCATTCATAACTGTCTTGTCATCATATGGTCTTGGAAGTTAGAAATTTACGTGGAGTACCTTATGTTACAGCAAATATCCGAGGTTTGGTAGCGAGAAAGAAGCTGCAGCAGGACAAAGCAAACAAAGCTTTCTCAATGCTTAAAGGTGCACTGGATTACTCAGAATTTAAGGACGTGGATATGGTCATTGAGGTAAATACTGAACCTATATTTTATTCAAGTAATGTTCCGCAGAATTGTTTCTTCTTTCCCTTCTTGCTTCTTCACTTGGCTTCTCTATTTTGCTGGTGCTATAAAAAGGTCAATGACTAGAATTCTACTATTCTAATCTATTGAAACTTTGTTGTTTTATTTGAAACAGTTCGTCTTGTTTGTGGACTGGCATTGAAAATATTCCGCTAAAAAAGGCCAATGACCAGAATTCTACTATTCTAATCTGTTGAAATATTGTTGTTTATTTGAAACAGTTTCGTCTTTTTTGTAGGCTGTCATTGAAAATATTCCGCTAAAACAACAAATCTTCGCTGATTTAGAGAAGGCTTGTCCTCCCCACTGTATTTTGGCATCCAATACATCTACTATTGACCTCAACATAATTGGGCAAAAGACGAGATCTCAAGATCGGATTATAGGGGCCCACTTTTTCAGGTTACAATTCTTGCCCTGCAACTTTAGTTCTATAATGAAGGTTACCATACTAATCTAGAGAAATTGATCTCTATGAATATGTACAACTGATTTCAAGTCTGAAAGTTATACATACTTCGTCTTTTATTGATGGGAATATGATCACTACATAAAAGAGAAGAGTCGATATAATCTGGATAATAGAATAATGTGGAATAAACTGTTATATGGGATGTGATGAGATTATCTTTCACGTGTCTTTATATAGTTTCTATTTTGTACTCCCTCTATTTCTATTTGTTTGTCTTACTTTCCTTTTTAGTCCATTACAAAAAGAATGCCACTTTCCTTTTTTGGCATCTCTTTGACTAATAACTTTCGACATGGCATAAGAAAAAAAAAATCCACATGGCATGTTTAAGACCATAAGATTAAAGGGCATTTTGGTACATTCCATATCTCTTTAGTTTAAGACCATAAGATTAAATACTTTCTTAAACTCCGTGTCAAGTCAAAATCAAAGAAACAAATTGAAATGGAGGGAGTACTTTTTAAAGTGAAATCAGGGACATATAAAGTGAAAGCCATTTGTGCTATTGTCTAGCAATCTAGAACACAGCAGGGAGAACATAGCTATGAAAATCCGCAACCTCCAACTATAAGTTTGGGGAGTGTGACCAATGGAGCAATTTGTGAAAGGGCCATTATGAACACCTGAGTTTGTGGCAGAGAACAAGCTAATTGCTCCTTTTTTTTCTTTCTTTGACATACAACATTCTTGTGATGATTCCGTTGGAGCACTTATTTTGTTGCAAGTACTAATTGATTTTTTGCTCTGGTCAGTCCTGCTCATGTGATGCCTCTGCTGGAGATAGTGCGGACAACAAAGACATCTGCGCAAACAATTCTTGACCTCATGGCTGTTGGCAAAACAATAAAGAAAGTACCTGTTGTAGTGGGAAACTGTACTGGTTTTGCTGTCAATAGGACATTCTTTCCATACGCCCAGAGTGCACATTTTCTCGCAAATCTTGGAGTGGATGTCTACAGGATTGATGCACAAATCACTAGCTTTGGTCTCCCTATCGGTCCATTCCAGTAAGTCTCTTCCACAAAGTTAAATCATTTTTTCACGTGAGAGAGAGAAAACTAGTCAGCAGTTCTTTGCAGTCTGCAAATGTGATTCTTCACGGTTCTTTGGCTTAGACAGCTTTAAGACGATCAATGTAATTAAATGATTCAAACTTTTAAATGCACCTAGATATCTGTGATGATACATTCAGAAGATGAAATTACAAATGTATGAAAGTAGTAGAATGCTGGCGTGCAAATTTTGGTATTGTTGGAGCGTTTGCTGACTGATGTTCAGATTGAGTGTTGTGGCACCTGGCTATGGTATTGGGCGGCCTACATGTGGAAAGTGATGCACATGTTGACGAGTAAATAAATAAGGAATCGAAGAAAACGAAGTTGTGTTCAGAGGGAGAAATTGGAGTCCGTTCTCTCACAGTCCCACGAAAAAGAACACAATAATTAAGAGAGAGATAGGAGAGATTGAAAGAGTGATGCATCATATCTAGGAGATTTGGATATAATGCATACTAAATATCCTGTCCCTTTCACTTTTGTCGGAGGTACCATAATCTTATTTATTCTCCTGGAAGTAAAAGCAGCTGTGAGGTAAAATAACATGTAGATTTCGGGTAGAATCAACAATCTAAAAGGTTTTCTTTCCACATACAGGCTACAGCAGCACGCATGTTGCAAGCAAGAGTTATGTTAGTAGGGATGTAAAGTTATTTGCTTATTCATTTTGCAGGCTTCAGGATTTAGCTGGATATGGAGTAGCTGTTGCAGTAGGGAAAGAGTATCTTTCGGCTTTTTCTGATAGAGTATTTACCTCTCCATTGCTTGACCTTCTAATCAAAAGTGGGCGAAATGGTAATAATGCAAGTGTCATCCTCTATTTTATTGCTTTCTAGATATTGTTTTTCCTACTGACACTGGTGCTGCAGGTAAAAATAATGGAAAAGGATATTACATTTACAGAAAGGGAGAGAAGCCAAAACCTGATCCTACAGTGCTTCCCATTATCGAGGAGTCCAGAAGGCTCACCAATATTATGCCTGGAGGAAAGGTATCACTGGCTAACAAAAGCAAATCTCAAATGATCACTTGATTTTTGATCCTGAAGTGTGAGTCAAATTCTAAATCCCCTCGCAATAACTAGTTTCTTTGTTTTCCATTTGTGGCAGCCAATATCTATAACTGATCAAGAAATTGTTGAGATGATTCTCTTTCCTGTTGTGAATGAGGCATGTCGTGTTTTGGATGATGGTATCGTAGTCCGAGCAGCGGACCTTGACGTAGCTTCTGTACTTGGGATGAGTTTCCCGTCTTACAGGTTGATACTCTACTGTTAAATCACCTTCTGACGATAAGTCAAATATTTACTCCTCGCTAGCTCATGATAACTACTGATTCTGAAGTGTGAACAACGGGAGCCAAACACAAAATAACTTCTGTTTGGCTTGGTATGGAAGGGGGTGTAATCTTGCATGCTTAATAAAGAACTGTATTCCCAAAAGACAATAAGGTGAAGCGGAATGGAAAATGATAAAAGGGAATAGACAGTCTACAACTGCAAGTTATCAAAATCATTGCATTTACGGAAGAATAAAAATTACCAGCTTTTCTAACCTTTTTGCTGCATTTTGCTACTACTTTTTTTTAAAAAAAAATTTCCACCAGAAATTAGGGCACATTTTCTCACAAGTCTTTCTAACAATGATTTTCTTCTTGCAGAGGTGGTATTGTTTTCTGGGCAGATACTGTTGGGGCTGGTCATATATATAAAAGTCTTCGCAAGTGGTCAGAATTATATGGTAATTTCTTCAAGCCATCGAAGTTTTTGGAAGAGAGAGCAACAAAAGGCATTCCCTTGGTAAGAATTTGATCTTATTGATCTACGATGCAATATAGGAACTTTTTACCTGTCCCTTTTATCTTAAGCAAGGCAATTTGGTCACTAATTTATGGTATTAGTGTTTTTTGGGAAGTATAGATTTTTTTATTTACCAAGAATGATAACTATAAAGCAAAAAACTAGCAGAGTTGAATACCCCCAAACCTGCATGCAACTGATCACCCTTTACAACCATTGCTATTTGTTACAACTCATTTTAAACAAATACTATGGTAGTATTACGTCTTAAGGATAATAGTTCGAACTAGCTAACTTCCTCTGTAATCTGCTATGTACTGCTCTTCTAATATGAACATCCTGAACCACCTGCTTCACTATCACATTTGCCTCGATTCTTTTTTGTTGGAATATCCTCATGTTCCTTTCGTGCCACAAAGCATAGTCACTGAGCACCTGAGGCAGTCTGAAGACATCTGCACCTGCGCTCTTTCCTCTAGCATGATTAGTGACCCAATTAAGTTCCTCGGGCCGGTCCATAGATCTTCTGCTTCTCCATTGCCATCTTAACGCTTCCTCCCACATAGCAGTTGAATAAGAACTCTTACAGAGTAGGTATTCTAATGATTCATTATCTTTTTTAAAAAGAATAAATTCAAAGGACCCAATGGATTCGATATTATTAAGATGAAAACTAATTATGAGAAGTGGGCTAGTCCAAGTGCCAAGGCCCGCCGAAGTCAGCAACAAAAAACAAAAACATCAGTTCCACACATGAGCTCTTCAAATCATCAATCGCCATCCACCTTGCCAGCCTGTCGTCTCTTGTGAGTAACCTGTTGTTAACAGCAAGGTATAAGGATAAAACACTATTTAGGTGCTCCCAGGTTATTATAGAGTCCAATGGACTTTTGGATAATCGCCCCTAACTTCCCATATAGTCTCGTAATAGAGAAAGTATTCATCTGTATTACTTAGTGAAGCAGCAAATGTTTCTTTAACCTCGAGGATCTTCTGGACTATTCATGAGGCTTGAGGCACCTTCAATTCCGATGTTCCTTCCCCTTTTTTCATGTAGTAGCTATGTACTCATTGGGACCCACTACTTTTCCTTCTTGCATAGCTTCCATTACATCTTTGCAATAGCAGCTCTATTCTAATAGCCTGGGAAGTCTTATGTTGGCCTAGTAATAATCAATATGCACATCCAGTTGAAGTTCCAATAAGTAATGATCATGGCAGTTGTAACTATTAATTACTTTGTTAGATTATTCAATGCGTAAATAATAGGAAATTCATCAACCATAATTGCGAGCGTCCACTTTCAGCAAACCACGTAAAGCATAGATGTTAGTCATGGCTCCATGGTTTCTACCATCTTAATTCTAGTTCAGTTTGTGGGTGAAGAAAGAACAAAGGGAGATAATGATATTGTTGTCCACGGTCACGGAGCTGCTTATGTCAGAACTTCAACTCCGTCTTACACCAAAGTCATGTCAACTGGATCAAGAAAATATGGGTAGGCATTATGTTGCTCGGACTCTCTAAAAAGGTTGCTGCACCCGTGTCGAATCCTTCAAAAATGCACTACTTTTGAAGGATCTGACACTCACCCGATTACATTTTTGGAGAGCCCGAGCAACATCTATTATTTCTGTGATGATTGAAAGAGGGAACCAACTACAACATGGAAATTGGAATAACAGATGATACATGAGGAATTCTTTTATCGCAGTTCTTTATCGGTCACCTTAATCAGCTATCTGCTCAACTTGAGACAACTTATAACTGCCTGTTTGGTGTGCACATTTTGAACTTCGATCACTTGCTATTTACGCTACGTGCATGTATCATCAACTGTTTACTTGATAATATCATTTCTTATTCTGCAGAGCGCGCCTGCTTCTACGTCTTCAGGATCAAGGTCACGCATGTAGAATAACCAATGCATTCGCGACTTCTGATACTGTGGAAATAGTAAGTCGTTCAATATGGCCCCTCCTCTGACCTCTCCGTCGTTATGGTCATATGTTCTAGTGGTGCCATGTATAAGGACTGTTAGAAGTCTTAGAACAGTTCAATTTCTAGTCTTTTTAAGTTACAGTGGTGTTGGCTTATTGACAAGGATGTTTTGAATTTGCTTAATTTCTTGAATAATGTTGGAAAACATTCCAACTGTTATTTCTTGTAGGTGGAATTGTTTGACAAACACATCTATGACATTCCGTTTTGACATCCCGATCATCCTACTTTTACGAAGTTTAAACTAGACACTTATGACGTTCAGTTTTGACTTCCCGATCATCCTACTTTTACGAAGTTTAAACTAGACACGTATGACATTCAGTTTTGACTTCCCGATCACCCTACTTCACGAAGTTTAACTAGAGTCGTTTGAAACTCCCGTTTGATTGAGTTCATAGCGTTGAGAGTTTCACTAAGCAAACATATAGGAAGTTTATCTCATACTCCCTTCGTCTCATTTTAGTTGGGCACATTTCATTTTACACGGTGATTAAGAAAGTTGTTGTCATGTGATCAGAAGGTCAGGGGTTTAAGCCTTAAAACAACCTCTCATAGAAATGCAAGTTAAGATTGCGTATAATACACCCTTGTGGTGGGGCTCTTCCTCGGACCCTGTGCATAACGGAAGTTTCAGTGCACTGGACTTGATTTTTTGTCTTTTTTTTTCCAAGAAATCATATTTTAAATAATGAATATTTTAACCCATATTTTTAATGATATTCATTGGGCATTGGAATTTAATTGTTCACATTTAATGTATACTATTAATTGTAGGGGTTTGAAAAAGAAAACTAAATAATTTTATCCTGATTTAGTAAGTGATCAACTAATCTAGGATATTTATTTTTAGTAAGATGTTCATACTAAATGGAATGAAGTGTGTGTTTTTGCCTCATAAAGATAAATAGTAAGGTTTGCGTACATCTTATCCTCCCCTAACTCTACTTGTAGGGTCGTTCTGGGTCGTGAAATAGTACATTTCTTTGTACAATTTCATTTATAAGCAAATTGGGGCAACACTACAACACACCCATGTATAATCCAACAAGCGGGTTTGGGGAGGAGCAGGGCGGAGCTACCCCTCAGCTATGAACCCCTTCGAAGAAAAGTTATGCTATATATACATGGTTAAAATTATATATATATATATATATATATATATATATATATATATATATATTAGATGTTGAATCCCTTTCGGTTAGTTCGCATGTTCACTTATGAATGTCCTTAGTGAAAATTCTAGCTCCGCCACTGGGAAGGAGGGTAGGATGTGCGTAGATCTTACTCGTGCCTTTGTGGGATAGCGAGACTATTTCCAATAGACGATCAACAAATTGTGTCAATATTTATTACTAATGATTAATCATTGATTTTGCAATCTTAGCAACTGCTAGAATCACTTAACTTTATAATATTAAAAAAGCCTTAAACATACTCATGCAAATACATGCTTGAACGATGAATCTTAGAACATTTTTATTACTAATTTAAATGATGGATGTAGACACTAAGGTTACGAAATAAACAAATAATTATATGAAAAAACCACATCATAACACTACTAAACTTAGAATAGTTACTTAAAATTTCAATCCTTTTAAATAACTATATTTAGTTAAAAGTTTGGATACATCACAAAAGAATGTGATATATTCACGTAAAATCAAGTGATGTATCCGTATTAAATTAAGTGATGTATCCGAAAGACTATAATGTATCCATGTGGAATGTGATGTATATGTGTAAAATTAAGTGATGTATTCATAAAATTAAAAGAGTATCTGAAAGACTATAATGTATCCATTTGAAATGTAAACGTGTAAAATTAGGTGACGCGTCCATATAAAATAAAAAAGATGTATCTAGGAGAATGTGATGTCTACGCAGATTGAATCAAAGATTTTTAATAATATTGAAAAGAACTAAAATAGGGAGTATTTAGCTTCAAAAGGGTTGGGATGTATGTTGTTCTTACATTTTATATCGGTGGTTTTTCTGGCTCAAGTTTTCGCAGAGTCCAATAGCCAAAAACATCGCTAAACTTAGGTCCTTATATATCCAACATCTCCCCGATTTGCCTAAGGTATCACAATTTGATTGCAAATTGACCAAAGTGAAACTCGCAGCCTGCACCGAAACAGTGCTTTACCCCTAGAACCGCTCTCGCAGCCCGCACCGAAATAGTGCTTTACCCCAAGATGTCCAGTCAACTGTTGCGCCTGAATGCATTTCACAAAGAACCAGCTAGCTTTGGGTTCGGACCCCCCCACCCCACACCCAAAAAAAAAAAAAAAAGAAGTTGAACAAAATGCAATTTTGATTAAAATTGCAGTAAAATAAATTGTGCTAGAAGTTACAAGGCTTGTTAGTTGTAACAAATGGTGCTTTCAATCAATTTTGCTGCTACATCAAAGAAAAGATTTAATGATGAATAGCCTAATATTACAAAGATGCAGCAGTTAGCAGGCAATATCTCATATTCTAAAGCTAACTATAATTTTTTTTTTTTTCTTTCAGACTTTTGGCTTGACATCTCCATTCTCATCTGGACGATGAACTTTAGAAAGCGCGGTATTATTAGCAGTAGTTACTAAGGCACTGAACATCTGAGTTGTTGTTCTTGACTGAGGAAGAGAAGACCTGGAAACACCATTGTTAAAGGAATCATGTTGATTCCTCGTTTCAGCCGTAGTAAAAACATTACCGGTCATACCTTGTTGATCAACCGAGTCAGTACCTCGCACCATTGATGAACATTTTGTTTCTGTAATTTGAAATCGATTGTTAGTAACAGAAGGTGATTTCGAATGAAACACACAGTAAGCAACAGAATGGTAACTAAGTACATCACAAATAGTTCTAACAAACCTTAACCAGAGGTCTCGGGTTCGAGTTCAGGGAATAGAGTCACCTTTGATAAGGAGCACTAAAAGCCCTAATCACTTAAGACCCCATCGTGGGCTTTCTATGGTTCGAATCTAGATTACTCGAGCCAATGTGTTCCAGATATCGGATGGTTATAACAAAAAAATTGCAAGGACTGAAGAATATTTAAATCTAAGTTGCACCGATTCTTCATTTTTGATGCCGTACCCGTGTCGGATTCTCCAAACATACACTAGTTTTGGAGATCCGATAAGCACCCATTGACATTTGAAGAGTCCGAGCAACATTAGATTAAACAATTAGCCACCTAAGGAATAACATGAGAAAGTAGTACATGCAGGTTATGTGAGCATTCATAGCTAATGCAATGCATCCTTTCCTATTTGTTTCGAGGAGCCAGGTAAATAATTTCTATAAAAGAGAAGAACGAAGCACGTGTTCTAATTTACCATAACCGTGCAAGTGTGGTCAAGGGAAATTGATCCGACGCACAAAAGAAAAATGGCAAGATGGTGATGGTAGTAATACCTAGAGCACTGCAGATTTATTTTTGATGAGGATTCCAAATCAACATAATCAAACAACAATCAACTTAGCCTCAACCTTGAGTCAGTTTGCGTCAACATTATGAATACTCCAAGTCAATAGCATTCGATTCAGGTCCATTTCGATCCACTAGTAAATTATTTATCATTCTACGGCATGTTATGGACTACAACTAAGCCTCCATCAAATGTGATCACTCCTGATCTATTCTAGTTAAAATCAGTAGTCTTTTCTATGATATTCATCTGGAAGGTATGTTGAGTGTTTCAGACCCAACTGTCTCTCGTATAGTTATTTGATTATTTACCCTTAGGCACCACAATCAGTCTAATCTTACTTCACCTTCAATCTTCTTACGGGAGCTGAGAATAATAAATGATTCTTTGATTGCACAAAATTTCTGTCCTTGCAACTAGTAAATGGTTCATTAAGCTTTAAGCAGGTTGTAAGAGTACGTGAAAACTACATGAGATAGATACAGTTGGGAGGGAGACAAAAGGGCAGCGTAGATACAAATGGGAGGGAGACAAAAGGGCAGCGTAGACAAACGGGCAGCTTCTCGCTATTTTCTATTTACTTTAGAATAGTTTCAAAGGAATAAGGAAGCTGAATTTGCTAGCTTACACAGAAGAGAAGACTACTGTGCATAGTTTGCTGCATGGCAGACAGGGAGAGACGATCCGTCCCTTGCTCCTTCACTGTGAAGTAGCTAAAAGTATGTATGTGTTCCTTCAAAGCATCTCCAAAAGTATTTCTATGTTGAAAGGAACAAAGTCCCAATCAGTAAGAGAATTTTGAGATAAAACTGCCGATTACATACTGTGGTCATTCCCGAGAGAAGGAAACAGGAGACACTTTGAAAGAAAAAGATCTTGCTTTATAGACTAAAGCATAGATGCACAAATACTTTATTCTTTTGGGGTAAACAGAAAGATGTAAATATTTTGAACAATGCCATGAGTTGTTGGGAGGTCCATTTACCAGTTACCAGGTGTTGAGCGGAAGTGAACAGTGGATTTTTCCTAGAAAAAAGCAACTCAGCTTACCATGCAAATTTAGGAGAAGGGATAACTTCACTTCAAAGGATTACTGAGCAATGGAGTCCCCCAAATTTCCACTCCTTTACATCAATAATTTGTGGTATACATGGAGTCTGGTCGTGGGTTATTATAAACTATGTGAAGTACACAAATTGTGTCGGCTATATTTACCTGTATGGAATGAGTAATTATATGGATTTGAGCATTTCACACTGATCCTTCAAAATACATTAAAAACCGACTAAACTCTAAAACTTGAATGTCCATGCACCTTATCAACAACAACAACAAACCCAGTGTATTCCCACATAGTGGGGTCTGGGGGGTAAGATGTACGCAGTCCATACCACTACTTCAAGAGAAGTAGAAAGGTTGTTTCCGATAGACCCCCGGCTCAAGACAAGGAATAATAGACAAATACTTAATAAAGCATGGAACAAGATGTCAAGACAAAAATATGCCACCCACAAGGGATAATAAACAAAGAATAGTAAACACATTCGTAATAAAACATACAACAAAGTGTCCTAGCAAGAATAATACATCTACCAAGTAATGTCCTACCCCAACGACTCAAACTGGCACTAGCCTTCTATCCTAATCCGCGCCCTCCAGATCTTCCTATCTAGGGTCATGTCCTCAGTGAGCTGTAACTGCTCCATGTCCCGCCTGATCACCTCTCTCCAGTATTTCTTCGGCCTACCCCTACCCCGCCTGAAACCATCCAAACCAAGCTTCTCATACCTACGAACTGGGGCATCCCTCCTTATCACATGCCCGAACCATCTCAATCGGACTTCCCGCACCTTGTCCTACACCGAAACCACTCCAACCTCTTCCTGAATAGTCTCATTTCGAACTCTATCACCCCTATTAAGCCCACACATCCAACGTAACACCCGCATTTCCTCCACCTTCAATTTTTGAATGTGAGAGCTCTTGACTGGCCAACATTCCGCTCCGTACAACATGGCCGGCCGAACTGCCACGCTGTAGAATTTACCTTTAAGCTTGGGCGGCACCTTCCTATTACACAACACCCCCGAGGCGAGCTTCCACTTCATCCATCCCGCTCCAATACGATGGGAGTCATCCTCGTCAATCTCATCATTCCCCTAAATCATGGACCCCAGATACTTGAAACTATCCCTCTTACACATCGTTTGGGAATCCAACCTTACTACCACCTCGTCTTTTTGCCTCACGTCATTAAACTTGCATTCCAAATATTCTGTCTTGCTCCTGCTCAACCTGAACCCTTTAGACTCAAGGGTCCGTCTCCACACCTCTAATTTATCATTCACACCCCCCCTAGTCTCATCAATCAAAACTACATCATCTGCAAAAGCATACACCAAGGCACCTCTCCTTGAATACGCCGCGTCAACACATCCATCACCAAAGCAAACAAAAACGGGCTAAGAGTGGAACCCTGATGCAACCCCGTCAAGACAGGGAAATGCTCTGAGTCTCCTCCCGCCTCCTCACCTGAGTCTTAGCTCCATTATACATGTCCTTAATTTCTCTAATATACGCCACCGGTACCCCACTCACCTCTAAGCATCTCCAAAACACCTCCCTAGGGACTTTGTCGTACGCCTTCTCCAAGTCGCTAAACACCATGTGCAAATCTCTTTTCCTTTCCCTATACTGTTCCACCAGTCTCCGCACCAGGTGAATTGCCTCCGTCGTCGAGCGCCCGGGTATAAATCCAAACTGATTTTTCGAGATAGCCACTATCCTCCACAACCTCAACTCGACCACTCTCTCCCAAATCTTCATAGTGTGGCTCAATAACTTAATACCTCTATAGTTATTGCAACTCTGAATGTCCCCCTTATTCTTATAAAGAGGGATCATGGTACTCCATCTCCAAGCCTCGGACATTTTCGCCGACTTGAAAATGTTGTTAAATAATTCAGTCAACCAACTTAAACCAGCCTCCCCAGAGAACTTTCAAAAATCCGCAGGGATCTCATCAGGCCCCGTCGCCTTACCCCTACGCATCCTGCGAATAGCCTCTCTGACCTCTTCTACCTTAAAACGTCTACAATAACTAAAATCACGACACTCCTTTGCGTGCTCCAGCTCCCCTAAAACAATAACTCTATCCCCTTCTTCATTCAATAACCTATCGAAGTACGAATGTCATCTCTTCTTAATGTAACCTATCCATGCACCTTATCCATTTTCATATTTGATAATTGTATTTCTCAGAACGCCATACACTACAAAAGTAAACATGTACAACATTATACAATGTACCTCAGTTAAGCTGGCCAGGATACTTGCATATATTAATTATTTCAAGAGAAGATAGATCACAGTAAATTTCTTTGGGTTAATACTTGGGAATTCGTGAATTGCAGTTATCAGCTACCATCAATATTTCAGGTCATTATGTAGTTTCATTCACGCTAATACTTCATTTCTCGTGCCTAACAGAGGAATCTAACATGAAATTATCCCCCTTTGCATTAAAAAAACAACAGTTTAAACAGACGCCATTGAGTGTATCATAGTGCGGTATTTTGGGACTTATGTATGGCTTCACCGATGCAGTTAAATTTGGCAACAGCTACTTATTCAGTGGATCAGGACCAGATTTGGACAGAAATAAAAGAGAAATTTACCTTTTATTTCGCCTAGAGTGATAAGCCTATTAAGACAATCACGAAATTTTGTCAACACGATCCTTTCCTGTTCCCCGTATGTCTCTGTCACGCCTTGCCCATGGGGCAATTGAGAAGATGTATTACTGCTAAGAGTTGCTAGGTCATTAGGGGAAGTAACGGCAGCTGCAAACATGGCGTCCGATTCATCACACATTAGTGCTAACGTCCCAGGCGACATTGGCCTTCTTTTTGATACATCTGCTCCATCCAAACTAGACTCTTCCATGCTGATTTTCTCACCCTGGTCCCCACTTGAACAGCAATCATGCATATCCTTATCAGTACCTGAATCTTTCTGGTTTTGTACTCGCTCCTGCGTTGATGAAGCAAGGGAAGCTTCTGTCTGACCCTCAGCCTGTTTTTGTGAAGCGTCCTTTTCATCTGAAAGCATTAGTAAACAGTAAAATGATTGTAGACCATATACAGAAAACGTGTAATAAAATCACCAAAAAAAAAAGACATGGTTGAACCACCAGATAAAAAGATATTAAGTTCCCCAAAATAGACTCTGACTTGTGCAATCAATCCATGCTCACCATATAACTCCACCTATGCAAGCTTAGCATCTGACATGAACTCACATGACCTGTCCAAAGTCTATAAACAAGAGATTCGTGGTAGGTTGACGGTCTATGTAGATCTAATCCATTTACAATGAATCCTCATTATACCTAATTTATGATGTTAAAATTCTACAATCTAAAAAGAAGCTCCTCACTCATGTTTCATCCAGTGTAGTCAAAGGAGTGCTTAAGCCCCGAAACGAGGCGCAAAACATGTTGAGCTCTTGGCCTCACTCTATGGGCGCTTCAGTGTCATCATCAAGGCTCTAAGGAATACTTTTCCTAGCCAATGAGCGTAATCCTGAAGATGTGACACTAAACCATTGATATTTCACATTATTGTAATTTTTTTCAGTTTCTTTATCCATATAATTGTTATTCATGCTTATGGTTATTGATCTTGGACAACATACAAATTTGTGTTTTTTTCTCCATTTGCACATTTTTTTCATTAAAGCCATGTTTTATTTGTGCTTAAATCCCCAAAGGACCTTAGAGCTTTTTGCGCTTTCACTTTTGATAGCACTGATTTCTTCTAGAAGGTCCATTTGTGAAAACATTATTTAAATATAAAACTGATAAACAAAAATTTAATGTTCTTCATAAATTCCTTTTGCTCCAAATCGACATAGCTAAAAGTCATGCTAAATTCATATATCTGCTGTCATCTACTGGATACGCAAGGAGGCACAGCAGATTGGATTGATATGCACAAATACCGGAGCCCTGTAGTCTCCCTGTAACAGATTGGAATAGATCTGACCAAAACTTTCTCTCTCTAGTTAGGAACATTTTGGTTTATTTTTAGATAAGGTACCACAATGCATGTCCGATAACTGTAGAGCCTAAATGCAGCTTATGCTTAATCCTAATTGCGGAAAATCAAATAATTTTGCTTTAAATCTAATAGATACTCCAAAGTGAAAAACATGTATAATAACATAAGAGCCTCCACTTAAACACTAGGTGGGAGAGGAAGAAAGAAATGGGTTTCATTTCAATGAGCACATAAGGGTGTTGCTTAGTAGTCAATGAAGTGAAAAAAGCTATGGGAGACCGCAGTTCAAATATCAGCAAAGACAAAAAAACAGGCGATCTATTCCATCAGAAACAATTTGTTAACTTCGTTTACAGTCAGTTCAGAGGCAAAAAGTTTATATTGGCTAAACAATTTCTTAATTAGAAAACAACAATAACATATCAAGTGTAATCCCATACGTTGAGTCTAGGGAGGGTAGAGTATACGCAGACCTTACCCCTACCTCATGCAGGTAAAGAGGCTGTTTCTGAAAGACCCTCGGCTCAAGTGTAGCAAAAATAACCTATAATTATTTTTGAAAAACAATATTCATCCCAAAGCTGCCCTTTATGTTTTCCAAGAATCAAGAAGGAAAAGCCTCATCTAAGTAGTAAGATAGAGAAAAATATGCCAGAAAAAAATTCTTAGTAACTCATACTTTCCAACGGAAGCTCAATTTATGATTTTAAAGGAAACAACAAGATGGAATCAATATAACAAAATAAGATGCACCAAAAGTGTTGATCATACAAGTAATCAGAAGTACTTAGAAGACATCCATTTATACCTGCCAGCATTTTCGCTGCTTCTCCTGAATATACAACTAAAACTGAGCAAAGCTCCTTCAAGTCCTGTGGTTGGATGAGGTCTGCCAATAGAGACCTTCAACATGACATGACAATTAGTTTGCTGAATGAACAGTAAAGGTTAATTTCATAGGGACAGTTATTGCTACCTGTAAGTAAACTTGGAAGGACCCACTGTTGCAGCATTTGAAACACATGGACCAGGAATTGAAGATAATGAAGGTAAGGCAGAAGATTTAATATGGTTCCCCTGTACAATACAGTATGTTATTTCACTCATCAATTATTTTCTAAAAAGAATTAAAGCATAGGCAACTGCAAATTGTCACTCCTGCTTATTTTAAGCAAAAATATAAATCGACGAGAGTACATCCCAAAAAAAAAATGTAGTTGTTAAATGCCTTTTCTCTGATGAAACTACGCCTTGGTGCAATCAACTATTATCAGCAATGCAGTGTTGCCCAGTGGATTATACTATGAGAAGGAATTCAAACATTCTTCACTAATTAAACAGTTGAAAATGCATTGATTCAATGGTGAAATAATATAATTTACCTGTTGGAGTTGTCCATGCCTGTGGACAGGGTCCTTGAGTGTTGACCCAAAGAACAGTTCCTGGGCCTTTCTTTTCTTGGTCACTGGAGGAGATCCATAACCAGAGGATCCAATGGCACCCGTGATAGCAGCATTTGCCGCCTGTTGGAGATATGCCATATTGTTTGCATGATCTCCATGGAAAAGAGCCTGTCTCTCTTCACTTCCTTCAAAATTTTTGCAGTCCATGCATTTACAATTTTCAGAGCAAAGAATATTGGCTTGGAAGCACTCACAGTACTTCTTGAGGCAACCTGATTTCTTGCAGTGGCATCCTTTGTTATGCTTTGCCAAGACTAAGCCATCCCCGGTTTCCTCCTAAAAAGATTTGGGTGCAGTTCAAAAGTTATCAAATAGATTAAGAAACAAAAAATGGAGCTACTTTGATTTACTTCAAACTTCAACTTTGCAACGTTCATCCTTATATGCACAAGTGGTTCTAGAAATCGAGCAAAATTTAACAACGGAGAATAAATTCTTATGGCATCATTATTCAAACTGCCTTTGCTTCCTCTGGAATGATACACCACCACATTGAGTTCACGAAGTTGATCGCAATTAGATTGACCCCTTCGTGGAGCCATATTATTTCTCTAAGTTAAATTTTTATAGTAATAGGCACTTGATTAATCTCTTTGCCTTTCATTCTTCAAGATTGTGATTATTGACTAGACTACTATGTGGCTCTTTATTGCTTCAGTGGACAATTGTCCCGTTTTTTCCAACAATGATCAGCAATTTTCAATAACTAGATTGTTAGCCGTCAAACGTACAAAACAACCAAATAGTTGAGGAGAACTCCTTTGACAGATTTTGGATCATTTAATTTAGTCAAACACAGTGCGTACCAGATTTATTAAGTTTTTTCTTTCTGATAATATTTTTCCTTTCTTCTTTTCTTCCCAGAAGGAAAAAGATGATTGAAAAAGAAAATATTATTCCTTTGTCCCAGTTTATATGACACCCTCCTCATTTTGGGTCATCCCAAAATGCTTGACATCTTACCTTTATATAACTTTCAAACTTTCAAGAATTTAAATTTGGTAAACTATTCAAATCCAAACTTTCATGTGAATGTGATGCTTTCTGTATCGAACTAATATTCAAAGGGTGCATTGTTATGAGAATACCTAGCATAGAAGCACCTTTTCTTACTCCTACATGTGATGTAGTACATGGAATATAGATAGAGAAGGTATGGAACTACAGACTGTAAGATTGAGTCAACATTTCACTATTCAAATACAAGCTTGAATAACCAAAGGCATTTACATTTACAAGCTCAATTCGAGCTCAAAATCAAAGGAAAATGATCCTTATTGACTTCTCAAGCTTGAAAAGTTCAAGCATATATTGATTATATTGCATTTCCTACTTTTTCATATTGAAATTTTTAACTAGGTTATTCCTAAAGAGAGATTGTGATAAACCAGTAGTATCTTAGACCACTAGGACATCAGCGAGAATAGGAAATATTTAAACCGTAACACATTTTTATTTTCAATAATTCAAATTTTAAAAAAGCATCATCTATGGACTATGAATCGACTTAATTTTAGAAGTACCTTATTATCTCGAGCTCCATGTGGACTGCTGGCAATTTTAGGCCTGAATGCATGTGGATTACGCTCTAAAGTAGCTTCAACTGCTTCGCGCCTAGCAGGCTCATTTTCAACATTGTTGTGACAATTGTTACAATTGCACCCATCACAGTATATTCCAGATGCAAAGCATTCACAATACCTGACCCAAAGAATAGAAAGAATGCAAAGTAAAAATTCCATTGTATAAGGTCTAACACTCTGTTGATCATTCAAATACGATCAGCAAAGCATCCAACAAAGATCGCATAAGTGATGGACTAGGCTTTAATCTTATTATTATCCTTCCTTTTACAAATTTACCAATAAACCTTAGGATATAGTAAATAGCTTCTTTAGGACAGGGATTAAACATATGGAATGTGCATATTTTCCATTTCTTAATCCTTCCTGTTGGGAATTGGTTTAGTGGACAATATTATGACGACTTTTGTTTGGAAAATGAAATATGTAAATTTCAATATACACAATATTTCTCAAAGAACAATCAAGTGCCCTCAAATATATGGTTCACAACAGAAAAAGAAATTTCTACACTGATTTCGCAGCACTTCTTTGGTTGGATCACCTTGACGATAGTTTTTTCCTAGGCAAATCATGATTATTTGATACTTGAACACCTTGAAAATAGGTTTTCTTCTTGAAATCATCAGGACTTGCTATTTTTCTTTCATTTCCTATTCTAAAATTTAGAAAGAGGTATTAAGTTAACATATAGCTCTTCTTCGTTAATCTGTTTCCTCCTCTGGAAATATCCTTCCTGGTGGTTACTGAAGCATTGGAAGTTGTATTTAAAAAAAAGCATTGGACGTTGTCTTCTTGATTTGTGATAAATCTATGCTTTTGTGTTCAAATATTGAGAAGTCCATCATACTCCGAAGAGTACGGTGTTAAAACTTTTTAGGGTTTTCTAATGGTCATTACCTCATGTATAACCCTTCCAACAAATGTTTTGCTAGCAAGAAGCGAAAAATTGGAAATTTCAGAGCTTATCAGTGCCAAAAGGACAACAGAAGAAGAGTCATTAGAGCTTATCAATGTCACCTTCATGTATTTTCCATCACTTGTATGATTGTAGTTATTTTGAGGTTTTTGACATAATTTCTGTACGAGAAGGAAGTTGTACTTACAACTTCAAACATCGAGAGTGCTTGCAGTTACACTGCTTTTGCTTTTTAGGAGTACCATCTTTTACTTCACTAGTACCTTGCCTTGAACGTGCTCTTGGAGAGTCTGGTTTCCTGAAAACAGTGGGTATTAGCATCATATAGATCACATAAAGTCTAAGCTAACATAAAAGTGCACCCTGTCACAATGAAACATGGCCAAAAACCCACTTAAATCTTAGGTAACGTTTGGCCATGAAAACGTTTGAACATTGGAGTTGTGACATGAGCTAAAAGACATTACTTTTTTCATTTGAATGAACCATAGATACTTGATGGGGTCAAGAAACAAAATTTATTTCTCTCCTTATCATCTGACGCTAATCTACACATCAAAATTAATGATTAATTATCAATCCAAGTTCCACCAGTAAATCTTGACTTACCCTTAGTAACCGTCCCTAATTATTGTGAAAGGAATCTTAAATTGTGAGTTTCTTTTACGGATAGCCAAGAAATCTGCCCTCTATCCTCTCCATTTGATTCACCAGCATGATTTGAACTCGTGGCATGGGCCTACCATAAATTCAAACCATAAATCCCTACAGATATCTCATATTCTCTTCCTACATCCTCAAAGAAACAATCTTTAGCAGATAACAAACAAATTTATGGAGTTAATAACAATCTCCCAATCACCATTTCCTCTAATCCTGTCAAATGAAGAGTTAGATGGTGTACTACCTATCTAATAAAAGGTCTTTTGAGTCTAGTTTCCAGCAAAACAACTGCTCATCAAATGAGTTCTATATCAAGAGTTATCCTTTTCCAAAAAAGACGATGTCGACAAGATTTCTACCTACAGCAAAGTCACGTGTACACGATTAAGTTAACATTGACAAGATTACACTTATGTCCTGTTTACCCTCTCCATTTAGTTCACTAACGTGATTTGAACTCGTGGAGTGGGCCTACCATAAATCCAAAATATAAATCCCTAGACGTATCTCATTAAAAACACAATCTTTAGCAGATAACAAACAAATTAATAGAATTTATAACAAACTTCCAACCACTATTTCCTCTAATCCACTCAAATTTCAGTAACATGGGCTCAACGGAAACTTTTTTAAAAGAAAAAAATTCAAATACTTAAATCCATATATAAAGCCCTGGAGGTGGTATATAATATTCTCTTCCTACATGTTCAAAGGCGCAATCTTCAGCAGATAACAAACAAATTTATAGAGCTTATAACAACAAAATTCCGACCACCATTTCCTCTAATCCTGTCAAATTTCAGCAACTTGAGCTCAAAAGAGATGTTCTTTAATGAAATTTGAATGAACCATCGATACTTATGGAGGTCGTATCTACATTCTACCCTCTCCATTCAATTCATCAGCATGATTTGAACTCGTGGCGTGAATCTACCATGAATCTAGACTCTTGAACCAAAGCCCGATACATATCTCAAATTCTCTTCCTACATACTCAAAGACGCAATCTTTAGCATGCGACAAACATATTAATAGAGCTTATAACAAACTTCCAACCACCATTTCCTCCAATCCTGTCAAATTTCACAACATGAGCTCAAAAGAAATGTTCTTTAATGAAATTTGAATGAACCATCGATACTTATGGAGGTCGTATCTACACTCCACCCTCTCCATTTAATTCATCAGAATGATTTGAACTCGTGGCGGTTGGACATACCATAAATCTAGACTCTAATTCTCTTCCTACATACTCAAAGACGCAATCTTTAGCATACAACAAACAAATTAATAGAGTTTATAACAAACTTCCAACCACCATTTCCTCTAATCCTATCAAATTTCAGTTACATGAGCTCAAAAAAACACATTTTTTTCCTTCATTTCAATGTACCACAGATACTTACGGAGGTCGAATTGAAGGATGAGTAGTAGGAGGCGCCGCAGCCGCCGTTCCTTTCATCGGCATCAACAACACATGTTGCTGCTGCTGCTGTTGCGGCTGAGTCTGTGACTGTTGTTGTTGCTGTGGTTGTAGCTGTAATTGTGGCCTTATTACCGGCGTTAGCTTCACCGGTACAACTTGTGCACCTGACGTCATTACTACCGGCTGATTTTGCTCTGTCACAGACGTAACCGCCGCCGCTGGAGATTGACTAAACACCGTAAAATCCAGCTGCCTTGCCAGCTTCTTCGCCGGAAAATCCACTCCCGCCGTCGCCGCCGTCGTTACGGCAGAGTTAACCACCTCCGATTCCACCTTTTTCGCCGGAAAATCTCCTCCCTCACTTTTCTCCATTCAAAAAAAACACAAAAAACTCACAAAAAAAAATTCAAAATTCACCAAAAATCCCCAAAAAATTCAAAATTCACTTATATTCCACTAACAATACCATAAAATCCATCAAATTAAACAAAAAAAAAACGCAAAAATTCAAAATTCATTCAACGTAACTCAAGCATTACTCAATCAGATTCAAATTTCAAAAAAAATCGACCGAAAATCACACGAAATCAACGAATTATTCGTTAAATTCAACGAAAAATCGATCGAAAACACACAGTAAAAGGTGTCTCTGTGTGAAAAAGAAGGGATTTTGTTTTTTCAAATAAGCCTTTGTGTTTTTTTGCTGCTCCTCCCTCTAGCTTTTGAAATTCAATTTTGTAAATAATGGACGGTCTGATTTTGGTAAGGATGTTGATCAAACGGTGGATAATGAGTGAGTTGATCTAACGGTTTACATTCATAGGAGAGGTGTAAGATTGTATCTGAACTGTTGATCATAAGAGCACTAGAATGCCGTGTTTGTTTTTTCCACTAGCTCCTTCATCATCTAAATAAGATGACAATTTAGTTCGGTAATTTTAAAAATAATTATTTTTAATTTAAAAATTATTCTATAATTATTTTTAATTTAAAAATTATTCTTTCTCATTTATGCTAAATAGTTACTTTCTCCGTTCGTTTTGACTAGTAAATTCATTAAGAAAAATAATTAATGACGGGACTATTTTATTATACTATTTATATTAAATGATGTTTACTATTATATCTTGAAATAAATTTGGTAAGAAAAACAATTTGTGCTAAGGATAAAATAGAAAATAAAAGTTATCTTTTTTTTAAATGTCAAAAATGATAAGTAAAAATGAAAATTCAATTAAAAAATGAGTGACAAGTAATAGCGAACAGAGAAAGTATTAGTTTTAAGATTATAAATACCTCGATTATTGGTGATGTTATGATTATTCAAATATTAATGAACGATAAAATAATTAAAAATTGTTTCTAATTAATATCTTTTTAAAGAATGCGTAAAAGAAAATCACGACTAATATTTTGAACCGAATGGAGTGTTTGACAAAAAGTAAAATTCAAATTTTCTTTCTAATTTATCAAAAATATTAATTATTTAAAGTTGGAATTTTGGGTGTGTTCTTGTGGAGAAATATGATTATTCAAAGAATAAGTGGATTTATAATAATTAGTATGTTTGATTAGTTGGAAACAATGTTATTTTCGAACATACAACAACAACAAACATGTTTTAACAAACACTTCAATTTAATAGTTAAATTCGAGAATAAGTATTGTTTTTGATATACCATCAATTTAAAAAAAAAATTTGAAGAAGGATTGGAAGAAAAATATGATGATAAAATAACTTGATGTAAAGCAAAAATAACACTTCCTTTGTTCGATTTTATTTGTTACATTTTGAGTTGGCACACTTATTAAGAAAAATAAATAATAATATGATTATTTTTATCATAATATCCTTATTAAATGATGCTTACATTGTATCTTGATATATCATATATCTCTTAGCATACCACACATGCATCCATACGAACATTCTCATCTGTCATTTTCGATATCTTTATCTTCTGAACGTGCAACTGACTAGCACTCGATTTCATACAAGAATATTGATCGAATCACCATTAATCCATTATGTAAAATTTACCTTTAATCCTTGATGACATATTTTTGTCGCACAATCACAAAAGAGTTCAGCGTCATATTCCAATACAATATGTGACATCATCATTCAAACAAATATTATCAACGATTAATAAATATCAACAATCGGCTTACGTAATTGATCGAATCAGATAGCCCTTCCTTCGGGCAAACAATCAAACCCGACACATCCAATTCCATTCCGATCAACAACCTGGAGGTATGACTGAGTGGCTTAAGGCATTGGTTTGCTAAATCGACATATAAGAAGATTGTATCATGGGTTTGAATCTCATTTCCTTCGGTCGATGGCTTGGGAGTACCTACTGATGGAAGGGGGACTCTAAGCAATCACGAGCGAAGACGTATGGAAGTGAAAGCCCCTGAGATTAGTGAACGTAAATCAGTGCATCACGAGCCTGTCCCATTCTAACTAAGGATTCTTGTTGTTCCGGAGGATCCAACTACAAGAGAATCAGGAACGGAGGGCTTTCTCCCTTTCTTTTTGGTTATCTTGTAGGAGCCTTTCGATTTTCCGCTGAACTTGAGCTGCGACTTCACCTACGGGTACTTCTACATGTACAATTTTTTTACAGTACTTTTTAAAAAGTAAAAAAAGAAGTTAGTTAAAACAAGTTATGTGGAGGTTGTTGTAAAGAAAAATAAAAACATCACAAGTGAAAGAATTTCATTTTTTTATTTTTCTGAAAATTATTTTTTTGAAGAATATATTCCTAATACTATTTTGGTTTGGTCAAAAATCAAGTTAATACTACATCACTAGAAAACAATTTCAAATAAAATATTTCCACAATACAAGACACACCAAAAATTATTAACATTTTACTTTTAAAAAGGGAATAAAATACTTCCCCTATACCAAACACACTAAAATTATTAAGCACTTTATTTTATTTTAAGTGATACTCTTTTTTATTATTAGTAGCTAGTAATACAATCTCATTATTATAAAAGTATGATATATTTTTATAATCATGATAATTTCATAGTAACAATATGAAAATCATAAGTTACGTGAGCATTTTAAGTAACAACAACACTTATTAAGTGTCGGTGTCATTTTGTGATTAATTATATGGATTCTTAATTTTTTAAATTTTAATTTATTTTTATATCCTCGTCATTATCTTAAATAAAATAAAAATAAGAGCACTTTTAATATGTTACAAAAAATCATTTCTTTTTTATTAATTCTATTTCAGTAAACATAGACAACTCTTTTTAGGAGTTTTTTTTTTTGGTGTAGATTAATAATAATAATAATAATAATAATAATAATAATAATAATAATAATAATAATAAACTTGCTGCATTTTCTTGAATGCACGAGTTCAATTCGAAAAATCGAACCACTTGTAAAAATATAAAATAAGACTACATACAATAAATAATTATGATTCATTCTTTTTTTGAATCCACGTATATAGTGGGAGCTTTAGTGCGACTATTCAAATTTGTATTGTCTTGAGATGATGAAGACAAGTTTAAACCGTGGAAACAAACTCTTACAAAAATTTGAAATAAACTGCATAAAATAAATCTTTATAGTTTGATACTTTTCGAAATCTTTGTATGGCAGAAGTCAATGCGGACCCAAAATTTAAGGATCGTGGGAGTTCGGGAGGTCCGAACACACATATTGAGGATGAAAGCTTTACATTAAGTTTTGCATTTGAAAACTAAAACACTCATCTGTCTTCACGGTCTACTGAGTGTTTTTCTATGCCTTATACCAATTTTAATATATTTTTTATATAATTATACCTAATTTACGTCGAATTTAACGGATGTCGGAGCACCCAAAATTTAGCCTTAGGTCCGCCCCTGATGGAAGCTTTAATGCGCCTATTCAAATCTGTATTGTCTTGAAATGATGAAGCAAGTTTAAGCCGTCGAAACAAACTCTTAAAACACTACAATATGTGTGGAAAATAAGTTATCCCGAAATTATTAATCTCGAGATTAGTTATCCCGAGATTAATTATTCCGTCCTCAATGAGAGATAAGAAAAACACTACAATCTCGAGATAACTAATCGCAGTATAAGTTATCCCATGCATTTTGTTCCAACTAAATACGAGATAAACTCTTCTTCTAAATTAATCCCAAATTAATTATCCTTATCCTTCCTAGCAAACGATTCCGAATTATTCAAATAGGGACAAAATTATTTTCCCTCCCCAACTTTGTCTTTAAAATCAAACTCCCCCCTCAACTTTGAACAATAATCATACTCTCTCCCCCACCCTCCCCCATTTATCCTAATCGACTTTTTAAAATTCCTATTTTACCCTTTATCATCAATTTTTTTTTTTTAACTTCTTTAAAATCATTATATTTTTATTTTTAAAAAAAATCATATAACAAAATTTTCATAAAAACATAAATATTACATCTTCTAGGAAAAAAGTAAGAAATACTAATTAAGTATATAAGCTAGTGATGATCTTTATGAAGTAAATTAGCATGATAAGAAAATTAGTTTTATTAATAATAACCAAAACTATAATATTTATTTTACAAGTGAAAATAATAAGTAATACTAATTTTATAAACATATTTTAATGCAGAAAATACAAACAATAAATTAAAGCGATAAGCCTCTAGTACTATCCTGAACTATGGTAAAAGTTGTTACGACACACTCCAACTTCACAGGGGTCCTACTATCCTCTGAACTCAAATTTAGCGTAATTTTGTCATTTTTTGTGCTAATGTGGCACCTTTATAACATAAAATGGAACCCACATCAAAGATGTCACGTCATCTAAAATGATTGACAAAAGGTATTACGTTAGCTAAAAAGATTGACAAAAATACGCTAAAATTTAGTTTAAGGGGTAATAGGATCCCCGTAAAGTTGACGTATGTCGTAGCAAATTTAGTTATAGTTCGGGGGTACTAGATGTTTTTCTAGAATAAAAATAAGGTCAAATTTTAAGGATTATATTTATTTATATAAATTATAAAAAATGTAATACTCTATTAATGACAATCACAACTTATTTTCTGATATAGACAATAGACAATATCATTTCTTATCACTTGATTCACATACTAAAAATAGATGTTTTAATTTATCTGCTTAATTTGTGAAATCAAGAGAATTGTATTATATTTTTTTTTCTACCCTTTAGTGTTAAATAACTATATAAGGTAACAGTATAGATAAATTTAAAGTTTCAAATTATCATTAATAAGGTTAATTTAGCAAAATATACCTCTAAGTAAAATTTTCTTAAGGATTGTGTTATATCAACAAAAAATTAAGTAATGTGAAACGAATTTAGTAAGAGAGTGATAAAATACGAAAATATACCCATATGCATGTACATACATATGTATATATACACACACTTAGGAGTGAGTTGTTTGGAAATAAGTTATTCCGAAATTAGTTATCACAAAATAAGTTGTACTAAAATGTATGTGTGATAACTTATATCATCACTGTGGTATAAATGGTGCTACAAATAATTTTGAGACTACTTAATACATCTAATTAAATGCAGGATAAATAATCATGAATTTTATCTCTGAATTATTATAATTATATCTCACACTAAATGACTCTTTAATACATATAATACTAAAATAATAATCTTAAAAAATAACATTGAATTTTGTGATAAATTTATAAAACGTATTCATTTTCTTATAAATTTAATAAACTTAAATAAAATGTTATAAATATTCATGTTAAAAAATATTCATTACATATAATATGAAAAGATATTACATAAATATAGAATTAAAATTAAAATTATAAGGATAAAATAGATATTGCATGAAATAAAGGGGAGAATATGATTATTATTTAAGTTTAATTTTTTAATTAAAATTGGGGTGTGAAAATCACCCAATTCAAATATGTATTGTCTTGAAAATTGAAATTGATGAAGAGAGAAGCTTTATATAAGCCGACATTGCATTTATTTATGAAATGTAGGTAGCCAATAGGAATTTGACACGTGTCATGAAATTAGCGGGAAACCTGGTGGGCTCGACAAGCACGTGATTTACATCCCATTATATTTTAGCACACTGGAAAAATGTTGACTTTCCAAAGTTTGATTATTGTAATTTGTATGAGACTTAATTTTGGAAATTTGATATTTGATGTATTTATATTTAATTATTGATTATCGAAATTGAACTTCGAGAATTTCAAATTGAACAACGAACATTCATCCCTCATAAATTGTTTATCATATACAGGGGCGAGCTATCCTTAGATCAGGGGTTCATCTGAACTTCCTTCGATGGAAAACTATAGTGTTTATATATAGTTAAAATTATTTTTTTATGTATGTATAGTATATGTTGAACTTCGGTTAGTTTGTATGCTTACTTTTAAATTCTCTTAATGAAATATTTTGGCCCCGCCACTAATCATATATATGGATAACATTTATGAGTGATTTGAATGTGTTGACGGACAGAGGCGGAGCCAGCCCTCTTTAGGGGATTCGTCCGAACTCCATTCGACGAAAAAATATACTATTTATACATGATTAAAATTATTTTTTTATGTGGTTATAGTAGGTGTTGAACGCCCCTTCGACTTAATTTTCTTTGAATGTTGAATCCCCTTATTTGAAATCCTGGCTCCGCCTCTGTTGATGGACTTACGCCAACAAATTCACAAGGTCAAAGTTTAAGAGTGGAGATTGAACTTCTATATGTGATTTCTCTAAAAGATGGAAAAATTCTGAACAAGTCTTTTCCTTCAATATGTTATTACCCCAATTATATTACCCCAATTATGAGAATCGAACCTTGAAAGTACCGAATTGAATGAGCCCAAGGGTGTGATCAAGTGATTAATGAAGTGGATGAGAATCATAAGATCTATCCAAGCGGAGACAAAAACGCCAGCTGATTTCTTTCCAAATCTCCTGGTCTTAATCAATAGAGTTACATGGTACCTATTATTATTGAAAGATGACTGATATCTCGTGAAATTAGTGGGCAGGACAAGCTGGCTAAGCAAAAATATGTGACAAGTTTGAAGGTCTGGGAGGGAAGGTTTGCCTATTAATTTGAAATCATCCAGGACCTGTGGCCAAATACTTGTGAATAGCTGGACAAGGAACAAATATGTAAATCTTGTGTTAATTTCAAATCACCTGCTTTTTCACCATAAGTATTTGATATCATCTTTAACAATGATTGAAGGGGAAAAAGTGATTTGCAGAAAACAATGTCCTTTCCCTGTTTCAAATTTTGAGAGGTTAAAATTATTCTTTTCTCTATAGTGCTTGAGACTAAATAGAAAGTTATGGAGGAGGCGGATTAGGGTAGAAGGTTAGTATTATTTCAGAATGTTATACCTCATGATCCTAAATAGAAAGTTATGGAGGAGACGGATTAGGGTAGAAGGTTAGTATTATTTCAGAATGTTATATCATTTGATGTATTACTTGTTAAATCTTGTCTATGGTATTATTGAGTATGGTAATTTCTATTCCCTCTTATCCTTTTACTATTCCTTATCGAGATTGTTTTATCTTGGGCTAAGGGTCTATCAGAAACAACCTCTGTATCTCATGTCTGAGGTAATGATATGGACTTCCCAGACCCTCACTTTATGGGAATATACTGGATCTGTTGTTGTTGTGCTTTAGAAGCTGCAAGCAAAGGCACTAACTATGTTGTTCGAGCTCTTCAAAAATGTCATCAAGTGCATGTCGGATCGTGCATTGTGGAGGATCAAACACAAGAGTGCGCCAACAGTTTTGGAGTCCAAGCAACACACATATACTGAAAACATTGAGGAGAATTTAATACCTAAAGATTTGGGAAATGAAATGCCCTTGAATCAAGTAGAGGGTAGCACAACCTAAGAAGTTCCCTTCATCAACAAAGCAATGTATTATATATATATATATATGTATATATTCGTAAGTATAACTATGTCTCTCCATTGGTGTTCCAATATTGGAAACCACAATTGTTACAACTTGCAAAACCTTGAGAATCTCTCCAACAAAATACATGAAGTGCTGCAAAGTTAAATCGTCTGCAGCAAAAGGCGATGGTTGATCATCGCGTGTTAGTCTGGAACTCAACCATTCTGTAATGAATTGTTTCCAAACTGTGACAGTTTAGATCACAAAACCTTGGTCAAAAAGAGAACAGATTATAGAAAATACTGGACTTTTTAGCTCAAGAAAACTGAATTGAGAAACCATGTTCTGTGGTTGACACTTTGGTTGGGCCAAAATCATCAAAGTCTGAGTCGGAGTTTGGATCTCTACGACCACTCAGTTCATCAAGTGAATCCTCATCCTGATCAGAGCTATGTTTGGAGGGGATCCTCAATTCAGACGGTGGGACTGGCAAAGGATCTTCATTCAGATACTTGTCGTGGAGTAATTCCATTGCAGTAGCTCTACCAGCCGGGTCAAAACATAGCAACTTTTTAATGAGAAGAATTTCGTCAGTTGACCTGTTGGGTAGACATGCTTCTAGGCCAATCGACTTTTCTACTTTGCCAAATGAGATTATCTTGTAATCAGGAAGATCTGCACAACCAGGCCAGACTTCTTCAGTTAAGTTCCCGAGAACATTTAAAATTCTGCCTAGTTGATCAATGTCGGCATTTCCAGGAAAAAGTGGCTCCAAACGCAAAAGCTCTGCGAAAATACAACCTAGTGACCACAAATCAATCTCTGGCCCATAACTTGT
>NC_061119.1:213853226-213859893 GCF_002878395.1 Capsicum annuum
CGCTTCTCTAATAACACATCCCAAATCCGTAGGCAAATACTCCAACACGAGCACCGCATCTTCATCTTCCCGCCAAAAATACTCGTGTAACACAACGACATTCGGACAGTGTTGAAGCGTCTGTAACGCTTCGATTTCTCGAAATGCTGACTGGTAATCGTGTACTTCCTTTAATGCGACGGTGACTGAGTCGGATCTCCGGCGTGCTTTGTATACGTCGGAATATGCTCCGGCGCCGATCCGGTTGAAGATTTCGTATTTGTTTGTGATCTCTTTACGGGTATGGATGCTCCAGCTCTTTGTTGATGGAGGATCCATATTGTTTTATTTTATTTTTTTTAGATTATTTTTCTTCTTGCGAAATTTTGATTTTATTTTTCTCATTTGTGTGTATTTTTGACATTTGAAAAGAGATGATGATTGTTATGTCACGTGAGTTGCAGTCATTGCACGTGACTTGGAATGGACTAAGTATTAAAGCAAAATTATTTAGTATTGTTTGTTTTGTTTTTTTTTTTTGCTAGAGCCGGATGAGTTAAATTGGAGTATGTTTAAATGTTAAAAAAATGAGATATTTAATGTTGATTTAGACTTTTCTATTAAAGAAAAGGTATATGTGAAAAGTTTATTAACATAATAATGGGAATAAATTTGATCCCAAAATATGATAACGAGCGTAAATTTGATCTAAAATAAAATGAAAGGTATATATAGTCAATTTTTAAAGTAGAGGGTAAATTTGCTGCACAGTGTGATAAAAGGTATATTCGGTATATTTATGCCGAATAGAATAATTAAAATCCTACATAACAGAACCGATCTCTCTTATTAAAATAATATACAATTCTTCTTATATTAATAATAGGTCAAACATATCGTCAGATAGCTAAACTTGGTGCAAACTTTCACTTTGACACTTAAAATCTACATTGTTCATTTTAAACACCTCAACTAATATTTGCACCATCACCAAAATATATGATGTGTGTGCATCATGCACTGATAATAACGTATGAAGTGATGAATAAGACGAGCACATTTGTCATTTTTCTTCAAAATAAATCCAGCAATATCAACATAATTTGTCACATACATATTTAAAGCACATCACTTAAGGGAATCAATAAATTCCCTATAAAAGAACACATTGCTTCAACCATATTATAATGTATTACAATCTTTGGGAGGAAATGCTAATTTACTTTTGATGAGTGCCACACAAAAAATAATACATGATCTCGACTACGCCTCAGTCCCAAACACGTCTCAATAGTCTTACGAAATAATATAACACGAAATCCACCTTAATGTTTCAATAAGCATCGCAGCCTCCACATACGATCCCCCTGCTATCGAAAAGAAAATGAGACGTTATATAGTGAACAAGTTAAAGATAGAATCTAACATATTGTGGAATGTGTTATTAGTAAGTTCAACAATGAGCATATCATTATTAAGACTCCGACCTTCTAACCAACTATGTTGCTCGGACTCTCCAAAAATATCACCGGTGTGTGTGTTGAATCTTCCAAAAGCAGTTTCTTTTTGGAGGATCCGACATGAATGTGGCAACAATTTTGGAGAGTCCGCACGCATAGCTAGCCAACAGACATTGACAGCGCACTCGTATTAATGATCCTTTGACTAAGATCAGCAAAACATAATTAAAGCATCTGAGATTCTGAGCTAAATTCCTATAGACACTGTTAATATAAGCAATCTGGCAGCTGATACGCTCAGGATCGGACCTAGGAGGAAGCCAGGAGGTTCACCCAAACACCCTCGGCAAAAAATTACACTGTGTATATAGGGTAGAGATTCTGTATATGTGTACTTATATTAATTGTGAACCTCCTGAACCAACAACTGAAGTTAGCTCAGCAGTGTTGGGGGGTCCCCTTTGAGCCCACGGTTGGTCACAGTTATGACATGTTTAAGACCCCGAGGGTCCAAAATCTCTCCTTTCTACTTAAAACGATGTCCATTCAAACTATGTCACGTAAATTGAAATAGAAGGAGTAACTGATATGGATACAGATACCATATATAGACTTTCACTTACACAATTGAGCAACCGGTGCTTCTGTGCTTTCTCTTACTTGCAACTTCCATTCTCCGAGGAGGTTGAAGCACAACTTTGATTGCAGTATCGAAAACAGCTTTCACATTCTGACAATTACATACGAAATAGCTTAGTGGAACAGGCAATGTTCGATCACACAACTTTCATAGATGCATTCCGTAAGAATATAAGTAACAGAATACTTGAAATACCTGTTGTGTTTTAGAGCTGCATTCTACATAAGCTGCAGCGCCGATTTGTTTCCTTAGCTCCTCACCCTGCAGCGTTCAAGATAATTGAGTTATTCGCGACATGCCATCTATAGTAATCACTTTGAAGATCATAAAATGTTATGGCGACAACGCACTTGGGCAGTTGTAATGATATTTGACCCCATATGATCAGCTAGATATCCATTATCATCTCGAAGATCTGCACATATAAGAAAGCGTATGAACACATCGAATACAGTAAAATCCGACTAAATATATATACGTTTGATGCTCACCTAACTTTGTTCCAACAAGTACAATCGGAACATCAGGTGCAAAACGACGAAGCTCAGGCATCCACTGCATACAAGTAAGAGTAAACGCAGTAACTACTGGGTAATGAAATTGCAGCTGTGGCCGAAGACTACCATGATAGGTTTTCTTATGAACGGGGGAAAGGGTCAAAAGTATCGGTCTACTATATGAAATATCTCAATTTTACTCCGTGTTTATCGGAAACAGCCTTTCTACTTCATCAGAGGTAGAGGTATGGACTGCGTACATCTTACCCCCCCAGACCCCACTAGGTGGGAATACGGGAATACACTGGGTTTGTTGTTGTTGTTGTACTCCGTGTTTATACTTTAAGGACATTTATACTCTTGCCATTAAGCGAATCGTCTTGTATTTGCCCTTGGCTCTATCGGAGCTTTAGCAGGTGTTTTAGGAAACAGGTCCAAATGTATCCCTTTACTTCTGATCACAATAACGATGCCGTTACCCAGTGTAGTCCCACAATGAGCCTACGCAGACCCGTACGCCTACATCAGAGTTAGAGAGGTTGTTTCCGATAGACCGTCAACTCAAGAAAAAACAGTCCAAACCAGTACATGAAAAGATGTAATGGTAGTGCAATACTACAACAAAATAGTCGAAGTACATGAAACAATACATAGTAACAACAAGACAATCTACTCCTACCGACTAACCCTTTCCTTCTGATTACGATTCAGAATCACCCTCTATTACATTATGAACGATTCAAAGTATAACGGAAGATAAAATTAAGATACTTCGTAATGAAATTAAACAACGTTAGTGTTAAAAGATTGTACCTTTTTAAGAACATTTTCATAGCTTGCTCTACTGATTAAAGAGAAAGTTAATACAAATACATCTGCACCTCTATAGCTTAATGGCCTTAATCTGCTATAATCTTCTTGACCTAATTTAAAACACACACAAAAATAAAAATCCATTAGATGATAAGTACTAATTAAGCATCCTAATCAAAAACTAAGAACTAAAATCTATATAAAGAAAGTGTACCTGCAGTGTCCCATAATCCCAAATTGACAATTCTCCCATCAGTAGCCACATTAGCACTGAAATTATCAAACACAGTAGGAATATAATCCTGCAAAAATGACCAAATAGATTACAACAACAACAACAACATACCCGATATAATCTCACAAGTTGGGGTCAGCGGAGGATGGTGTATACGACCATACCCCTACCTTGGAAGGTAGAGAGGTTGTTTCCGATAGACCTGCAGCTCAAGTAAAAGCAGTTCGAAAAGAAAAAAAGAACATGCCACAGCTCCTATTTTCTTAAGAACTACACGATTAGTATAAGGAACATTAAATAGTAATGGAAAATAGAATAACAAGAAACTACAAAGTATACTACTACTAGTATGAAGGATAAGAGAGACAACACTCAACTATCTAACTAACCTTCTACTCTAATCCGTGTCATCTATAACCTCTTATCTAAGGTCGTGTCCTCCATCAACTGCGTTTTGTCTTGTCTAATCACCTCTCCAATAGATTACAACAACAACAACATAGACGGTGAAGTCTCACAAGTGGAGTCGGGAGATGGTAGAGTGTACACCTTACCCCTGCCTTAGTATGACAATAATCGAAGTACAAGAAACATTAAATAATAGCGAAAACTCGAATTACAAGAAACTACTAGAGAAGTACTACGACTACTAGTATGGAAGGATAAGTGAGATAACATTCAATTACCTATATGAAATTCTATCCTAATCTGTATCTTCCATAACCTCCTATCTAAGGTCATGTCCTCAGTCAATTGCAGCTGAAGCTGCGGCATGTCATTCTCCCCAAAATAGATTACAACAACCACATACCCCCGGTATACTCCCACAAAATAAGGCCTGGGGAGGATAAAGTGTACGCAGTTCATACCACTACCTCAAATGAAGTAGAGAGGCGGTTTCAAATAGATCCCGGCTCAGGACAAAAAACAACAGAACAAACTAAAAACTAAAAGCAAACAATATAAAGGGATATCGCACCGCTAGATTACAAACAACAAAACAATTTATTTTTTTTCAAGATTAATCTGCATCTTTTACTAGAAAATCAATTCCCAAGAAAAAGAATACAGTAACTGCTTGGACTAAAAAACATGAAACCCCACATCTGAAAATGCATAAATATATTGACCATGAGGCAGCTCGGTGCACTAAAGCTCCTGCTATGTGTAGGGCCCGGAGAAGGGCTCGAACACAAAAAAAACAAAAAAAGGAATCTTTAGGACTTTGTTCTACTAGTAAGAATGCAATGCAATGTGTTCATCAATTTTTTTCGATTATAATAAAAACTAAAAAAAGATTGAAAGAAGTAAAACTCACAGTGGGAAATCTGTTACTAGTGTAACAAATTAGCATACATGTTTTTCCAACAGCTCCATCACCTACAGTAACACATTTTATGAACTTTGAAACATTCATTTTTGAAGGATGATTTCAAGAAAAGTAGAAAGAAAGAAAATATACACAGAAGGACTATATATTATATGTTAAATTTTTTTTCCCTCTTTTAGTGTTTCAAAAAAAAATCATTATTAAATAAAGAGAAGGGACAAAGACATTTTGAAAATTTTTTTTGAGATGATAGAAATTAAGATTACTTTTTGTTGGAGATGGGGCCATGTTATTAACGGCTATACACGACTTTTTTTGGCTAGTTTGAACGTTAGCTAGCTAGATTTCATGTTGTTATTTTCTAATCGTGTTCGATACTTCCATTGAAATTCGATTAAATTTGAATTGGCGCTAGAACGTTCATATTGTTGGCATCGTGCATGAAGTAATACTTATCACTCTATCACAAACCTTGTTAGTAGGTGCCTAGCTAGGTTCCATGATTATTCTTTTCTAACTCGTTGTCTAGTACTTGCATTGGAGTCAAGGGCGGAACCGCCCTTTGGTAGGAGATTCATCGACGAAAAAATATATAATTTATACATGATTAAAATTAATTTTTATGTATCTATAGTAGGTGTTGAGCATCCTTCGGCTAGGTTTTCTTCATGTATTGAATCCTGTTAGTTGAAATCTCGGCTCTGCCTATGATTGAAATCCGATTAAATTTGAATTTATGCCGAAATGTCCACATTGCGGACATGGTACATGAAGTAATACTTATCACTTTATTACAAAACCTTGTTAGTAGTTGCCTTGCTAGGTTCCGTGATTTTTCTTTTTTCACTCGTCCACCAATACTCGCATTGGAATCCGATTAAATTCGAATTTACATCAGAATGTCCACATTGCGGACATGATGCATGAAGTTGTACTTATCACTTTATTACAAACCGTGTTAGCAGTTGCCTAGCTAGGTTTCATGAATTTTTTTCTCGCTCGTTGCCCAATACTCACATTGAAATCCGATTAAATTTGAATTTACTCTGAAATGCCCACATACATTGATGGCATCATGCATGCAACAATACTCATTACAAACCTTCTAGCTAGGTTACATGATTTTTCTTTTCTCACTCGTTGTCCAAGGAATTCCATTAAATTTGAATTTACGCCGGAATGTCCACATTGAGGGCATGATACATGAAGTAATACTTATCACTTTATTACAAACCTTGTCAGTAGATAAAGGTGGACGTTCGGTATTCAGTTTAGTATTCTCAAAGTTCGGATTCGGTAATTCGGTAATCAATATTTGAACATAGATACCACCTACTATACTTATAAACATCGGTTTGGTAATTTGGTAATCGGTAAATTAAATTTCGATTCGATATGGTATTTGGTTATACCATATTAAAGTTGAAGATGAACCAATGTATGTTTAAACTTCAAAGAGTATATTTAATATAAACCTTATTTAGTATTCTTTTTGTTACTTTTTACGAATATATTACCAAGGTCTAAGAGATTTTTGGGATGACTAATACTCTCTCTCTCTATCTATATATATATTCGATATTCGGTACCAAATGGTATTAATATCTTGTAACAAATCCAATTCCGACTACCGAAATGTTAAAATTTTACTCCCAAATACCATACCAAATACCGAATATATTACCAAGGTCCAAGAGATTTTTGGGATGACTA
>NC_061119.1:213862893-213872355 GCF_002878395.1 Capsicum annuum
CAGTAACTTCCTGGTAGTAACAAACATAAAATGAAAAAGAAGATCTCTGCAACAAGAGATTCAACGATTCATGATGTCCCCTTGAAGAAAAAAATACAAAATAGTGTTTGTTGTATACAAACTATAAATAAATAGAAAATCAAAACCGTGAGGGCAATCACGAACATATTGCAGAAATAAATAAATAATAAACAATGAAAACCTTGGAGATCATACGCAGCTGCCCACAAGTTGTTATTTGTCTCCTGTTCAACTTTTCTTCCAAGACGTGACCAATTCTCGGAAGTGCTTTTACTTGAAGTTCTTGTATTTCAAAGATACCAAGAAGGCAAAAAGTTACAGCAAAAGGCAGGGGCTAAAAATTGTACAGGCTCGCTATTGGTAATGTAACAGTATTCATTGTTGTTACTCCTATAACCTCAGGATCACCAACAAATAACATACATATTCAGCTTCTAATAGACAATTAGCCTAGTACATTAATGCAGAAGGCACATATGGGGAATTCTAAAAGAAACACTTCTTTTGTTGTTGAAGAGAGGAAACATTTACTTTCGTAGATATCAAGTTAAAACGTAAACCAAAACTGTCCCTAAGAGAGAATTGTATTTCAAATGACTTAATATACCTATATACGTTCAAAAAAAATATACTAAATGTACTTTTGGCTAGAACCTGGAGTTAGAATTTGACGGGGTGAGCTTAAAGCTTGAGGAGGTGCTCTCCCACTCCCAATTACCTTACCTTCAAGAGTGGACGATATAACTTACAAGATTTAATGGATGAATAAAGAGTGGAAAGTTATGTGAATTTCAAGGAAAAGATGATCAAATTCAGCAATAAAAAAATCATGAGACAAACGCACCTAATGCCAAACACCTACTACAATATTATGTCCAACTATTATTACATTCTACCCATCAAAGCCTAAGGGAGTAGTATGAGAATCTGAAGTGCATGCAAAACCAAATGAAATTCAAGTACTAAAGAAAGAACTGAAAACAACAACATTGAAAAATAACGAGTTGAGGACGAGAGCTAAGCAGGCGATAAAAAAAATTGAGGCAGCTGAAAAGAGTAAAGTTGCACTTCAGAGTCAGATAAAGAGGTGGAAGGAACATAAAGAGAGAGAAGGTTACATTGGCTGCACTTAGAGAAGAATCCATTTCCAGAGAAATTACTGAATACAAGCCAGATAATTTTTCCAAAATAAAACAACCTCTTGGTAAGATTCTCAGGATTAGAACAACCGCAATCACTTCTCTGCCAAAGCAACACAATAGTTGCCAATGAAAATACAAATTTAGAAAATTAAACTAGTGTACAATTTGGAATATGATTGGCTATATTTGATAAATAGCTATTTCTATTAATACCTAGAAAGCACTGGTTAAAATATTTAATAGGTTGATAAGATGAACCAACAAAGCAACTTATTGACGACAAACAAACCAGTAAAAGACAAGCAATATAAACACAAGAGGAGATCACAGTGATTTTTGAATTGAGTGCATAGTGTCAGACAAGCTTAGATCAGGATCAATTAAGTCATTTAACTTGATCATAAAAGGTGGTAAAAAATGTTTGAACTAGTTTTGAACACGTAGTTGCCTAAATAAAATCTGGTGAAGTTCAGGTCGGGAGCACAATCTAGTGCAACTACATAGTGTCTATTTGGCTATTCTGATTTTTTAAAATTTTAAAAGGTAGAATTATTTTATCTAGGAGAATAAAAATGCAAAACCTTTTCCAAATAATGTTCATAAGAAAATCATGACTTAGATAAAAATATAAAATGGTTCATTGCCTAACTTTTTAGCAATTCTGGCAGGGGTAAATTTAGTCAATGCTCGTTCTATCTCTTCACTAACAACTCTCCAAAGAATCAGTTCTAAGCGTGTATAGAGAGAAAATCTTAGTGGGCATCTAAATACAACAACAACAACAACAAATCCAATATATTCCCACATAGTGGAGTTAGGGGAAGGTAAAATGTACTCAATCCATCCCACTACCTCCGAAGAAGTAGAGAGGCCATTTCCGATAGACCCCTGGCTAAAGACCAAAATCATATTTAAATACACACACATACCTTATATAATAACTTACATTACTGGTGCACAAAAGTTCTCATGAAACTTAGTTTTTAGGAAATTATCAAATAGAATGGACAAAGTTCCAGGTAAACTCTACAACATGGCGAAGATATTAGATCAGCACATATACAACCTGAATTTACAAGATGAAAATCGCCTCAAATCTAAAGCTAAGAGTATTTATTAAATCATCTAAAATCAAGTGGTTTCAAACCTGAAGCAGGTAAACTTGTTGATCAGTTAGCATCATACCTTTGAGGCTTTTCTCCATGTTCCTGCTACTGCTTCTCTATATTTAAGATTCACTCTGAGCATAGGACAAGGCATCCCTTATAATTGCTACTTCACTGACTCATGCATTAGTTCAGAGAATTTATCCAGTCCAGCCCCAGAACTCTATAGGAATCAAGACAACCGATACCAACAGTACTCCATCTTCAAAAGTGCACCGATATTTCTACTCAGGTTTCATGTGCCGGCTTACTTCCAGACAACCACATCAATAATCACAGCCAAGCAGACTAACCTGAATGAGCATCTAAATGAAAAAAAATAGGTTTTGTTTTCTGATCTATTAATCTTGATTTACGCAACACATAATCTACAAATGGGGAATGGGGAGGGTAGGACCCAGAAGGCTAACTAAATACCGATGGCGAAACTTTGAAAGCAAATTCATTTGAAGTTTGAAGTTCCAACTAGTGCATCGTCTATAAACAACCAATTTCCTTACAACAACATAGGTTCCATTCTCTAATTTTCCCTTGTAAATTTGATATGGAAAGATATGTCATACAAGTTGTTAGCTAAACCAAATAGTCCAACTTTGAGCCAAAAAAAGAATAAAGTCTGGGACAGAAGGCTTGAAAAGATGTCAACTCACTGCATATGCTCTTTAAGTAAGCGACTTAAGTACCTCGCTTTAGTGATATTAATTGTCAAATTTCAATAGATAACAAATCAAAATATGCATTACTCCTAATTGTAATCAACATTATATGGTATCAAAATGCAAAGTCAAGATGCATATAGCATTTATGCACATAGGCAATGCATAATAAAGGCAAAAAAAATTATTTAATCAACTGCTTATCTTGGCGAGTTGTGCATCTATTAAATTATCTGATTTGAGTTATTCAATGAAAACTACCTGAAAAACTAATTTTGTTGTATCAATTACTCATGGAGATCAAGACCTCTGAAAATACTATGGCACCACATGATAACAAAATTAGCAACAAAAAGTTTATCGTCCGACAAAATATAACATGAATTTTGAATAGATATATGCAAGGAAACAATATACTGAGCCCTTTTCCTAAATTAATTTGGGAGTACAAACAGTTTCAGAGCAGTACTTTTCCAATGGAGCCTTCACCGAGCAATGCTGATTTATCAAATTTTTCTGTCGCTTCTTCCAACTCTTCCATGGAGAACACCCGATATGATAGAGCACCTTGTGATCCAAGTGTTGATTCTTGAGAAATGATTCCTGAGGTAAAATAAGTTAAAGAAACTCTAATTAAATCCGCTGAAAACTTAAGTAATTGGATTAGAAACTTTTCTGCAGAAAATCTGCCTATTTAGAGTTGACATTGAAAATGAAGTCAAACTACAACTTACTAGCATTTTTCAGGAGCTCATCAGAAATATTGGGTTGTGCAGTATCTTGCACAACTTTGGGAAACATGTATCGATCCACATCGTGACGTGTATGTATGCTGTGATCTTCTACAAAAGAAGAGAAGGAAAACTGCCAAAAACACCACAAGTAGTACAACTCCCCCAACAGCACCTACCATTTCAAGTTAAAAAAACCATAAACAGAAATTCTGAGAAAAAATTCGATTCCCATTTCAAGTAAATAACCATTTACCAAACTTTTTAACACAATAATCGAACAACCCTAAGTGAAAGAGCTCAAACAACCCTAAAACTATCATTTACAAGTGAAATCTAACATAGAAATTAAGAAATTGAAAGAGGAAAAAACAACTCACATTACGAGATTTAGAATCGTACCTCTAATTTTCGATTGATATTGAGTGATTTTCCTTTCTCAATTGAGAGACAATGGAGAGAAAAGGGAAAGGAGAGGCTGTTTTTGGAGAGAGGCGGAGGATACAATGTGTTGGGAACAAAGTGAAATAAAAGACTTTGCCCTAATATTTATTTGGTAGGGTGATGGATTCAGCAATGGGTGCAAAATCCGTTGCTAATTATTTAAAAAAACTAATATATTTTTTAAAAATGGTAAAATAATTCTAGTGACAAAAATTTCGTTGCTATTTCTGTCTCCACCATGTCAAAAAAAGATTTCCCCTTTTTATGTCGCTAAATTTGTCACCAAAATAAAGGCGCCAATATTTACCGCCAAAATATAGCAACAGATTATACTTTTTGTCGCTCTACTAATTTTATTTTCAATTATTTAGCGACAAAAAACCTATTTTGTTGCAATTCCGTCGTTAATTAGCGACGAAAAAGTGCTTGTTGCTACAAATCCGTTGCTAAACCCGATTTTTTTTGTAGTTAAAGTATTTTTGTCATCCTTTTGTGCTGATATGACACTTTTATTACACAAAATGAGGCCCACATCAAAAGTGCCACATACTCTAAAAAAATTGACAAAAAATGTCACTTCAGCTAAAAGGTTAAAAAAATACACTAAAACATGTTTGTTACTTGAACCTTTTATTGGTGATTCTTACTTGTAGATTTTATGTCATTGCTTTAGGGACATTCATCAGCCTAATTGTGAGTATATATATATATATATATATATATATATGTTTTGTTTGTTATTCTCATTGAAATTTGTTATTATTTATGATGGATCTAGAACATGTTTTGTGTGTTCAACTGAATTTATTATTATTTGTGCTCGATTTATGTGTATGAATAGCTCGATGCATGAAACATTCCACTTCAGCAATAGATTTAGGAAACTATAAGGATAACTAATTCCAGGATTATTTTAGGAGAGGAGCTTATCTCATGTTTGATCGGGTCAAAATGCATGGGATAACTCATCCTGGGATAAGTTATCCCGTGATTATAGTGTTTTTGTTAAACCTCCTTGAGAGTGTGATAACTTATCTCAGAATAGCTAATTTAGGATTAGTAATTCTGGTATAACTTATTTTCCAACCAAATGACCCCTTAAGGGCAGTACTCGTACTCCAAGGGGGGTGGGTGGGTGGGGGATATAGGTAGTTTACCCTAGCACACTACAAAACAAGAGGGAATTTATATCGGATGTTTTTGACAATCGGTCAAAAATGTTACTAACGAGCCAAATTCTGATTCTCCCCACCCCCTCTCGCCCTTTTTTTTGGTAATACAAACATTACTTAACTTATTTCACAGCTCGGACTATGTATACAATACAAAAAGAACATATAGGAACAGTTGTGTAGCCGATATTTGGTCGAAGCTACGAAAAAAAGTATTTGAAGTTAACGTTAAAAAAAGAATACGTATTTGAAAGTTGAAATTAGAATTACACTTGAATGTGAAAACCATTAGTTTATTATAAAATATACCTCTGACAAATTTATTAAGATTTCACCAGTATTTCAAACGTTGAAATTATTTGAGCGCGAACAATGAATATATTACTTATGGCCACACATAAACTCACACTCAAACTATGCTAACTGACTCTATATCCTGAATTCATCTATGCTCGTTATCAAGTTTAAAATTTTAACTCTATATTCTTAATTCATCTCTGCTCATTATCAAATTTAATTTTTTGACTCTATATCCTGAATTCGTCTCTGACCATTATCAATTTTAAATTTAACACTTATATTTTTTTCTTGTAGGGATTGGTAGCCCTTTGGTTAACAACTATATTAAAAGAAGCAAGGCCAAATCCATGCAAATTAGAATTAGGAAATTGTTTAAAACCAAACATTGGCCAATTTGCATTTCTATTTACATCTTTTGCATTGATGTCAATTGGTGCTGGTGGAATCAGGCCATGTTCATTAGCATTTGGTGCTGATCAATTTGACAATCCTAATAACCCCAACAATGGAAGGATCTTGCAAAGTTTCTTCAATTGGTAAATATTAATTTTACTATTATAATTTCGTGTTAAAATCTTTGTGTCCATGTTTCTTTTTCGGAATTAATGTATAGGTACGCTTTTGGTCCTTCAGATATTGATAAATTTTTTGTTCTGATGACTAAACATATTTAACTTTCAGTTAACTGAAACGTGTACTTTCTGATCATCTACTGAAAAAAAATCAGAATTTCTGACGAATTTTCCAGCAAAATTGACCAAATTGTAGTTGTTGCAACGGTTTCCAACTAACGTTTTTATCCGAATATTTTTTTGTTGAGATAAGCATCCAGTACCTCCGAACTATGGCCAAAGTTGCTACGACACACTTCAATTTCACAGAGGTCCTGTTCCGCCTCCTGAGCTCAATTTTAGCGTATTTTTGTCATCTTTTTGTGCTGAGGTGGTACCTTTATTACACAAAATGAGACCCACGTCAAAGGTGCGACATCAGCTAAAGGTTGACATTACGTCAGCTAAAAAAGTTGAAAAAAATACACTAAAATTTAGTTCGGGGTTAATAGGATCCCCGTAAAGTTAAAGTGTGTCGCAGCAAATTTGATCATAGTTCGGGGTTGTTTAGATGCTTTAATCTTTTTTGTTTTTCTAATAGTGTGTAATGTTATACCATTTAAATATCCATACGCCGTGTTAAGTTTTTATTGTTACTCCATATATAATTAATTTTATTTATTTGGGGTAGTATAGTTTTAAAAATACTCTAGAGAATATATTTCATTTTTCATACACAAAATGACGAAAAATCAAACATTTTATTTTAATTAATTAAAGGTGAAAAATGCTCGTTCCATCCATAATATTAGGGTTGTTCAAAATCGAACCGTAACCGTTAACCTAACCGCAAAATTAGTTTATTGGCTAATTGGTAATGAGTTATCGGATTAATGGTTGGAGAACAGATCAAAATTTTATAATTAATGTCTTATTGATGCAGAGACGGATTACTCAATTTTCTTATCGGAAATCATTAACCCATTAAGAATTATTATAATTTAGTTTTACTGTTAGATATATAAGTATCTTTTGTCAATCCAACATATAAAACTCCATTTATTATTCTATTCATTTCTTGGTTTAGAAAATAACACGCCACTTCTTGTGACATCTAACCATAAAGTGCAGTCAGACTCCCTAAAATGTAAAGAACAACAACAACAACAACAACAAACCCAGTGTATTCCCACTTAGTGGGGTCTGGGGGGGTAAGATGTACGCAGTCCATACCTCTACCTCTGATGAAGTAGAAAGGCTGTTTCCGAAAGACCCCCGGCTCAGGCACAAAATATCACACAAACACATAGTAAAGCACAGAAGCAGATGACAATAATATCAATACGGCACCCATACGGAATATAAAACAGAGGAAAGCAGAGGAAAGCAGAGGAAAGCACACAGATTCGTAATAAGCATGGAACACTGAATACGGAATCATAACAGGAATAAAAAATAAAAACCCCCACCAAGTAATTCCCTACACTAGCGACCCAATCTGGCCCTACTCTTCTGCCGTAATTCGCCTCTTCCAGACCTTCCTATCTAGGGTCATGTCCTCGGTGAGCTGTAACTGTTCCATGTCCCGCCTAATCACCTCACCCCAGTACTTCTTCGGCCTACCCCTACCCCGCCTAAAACCATCCAACGTTGGCCTCTCACACCTACGGACCGGGGCATCCATGCCCCTCCTCTTCACGTGTCCGAACCATCTCAATCGTGCTTCCCGCATCTTACACTCCACTGAAGTCACACCAACCTTCTCCCGGATAGTCTCATTCCGAACTCTATCCCTTCGAGTCAGTCCACACATCCAGCGCAACATCCGCATTTCTGCCACCTTCATTTTTTGGATGTGGGATTTCTTAACTGGCCAACACTCCGCTCCATACAGCAAGGCCGGACGGACTACCACCCTATAGAATTTGCCTTTAAGCTTGAGCGGCACCTTCTTATCACACAGCACCCCCGACGCGAGTTTCCACTTCATCCATCCCGCCCCAATACGGTGCGAGATATCCTCGTCAATCTCACCGTTACTCTGGATCACGGACCCGAGATACTTGAACTTGTCCCTCTTACATACCTCCTGTGCTTCCAGCTTCACTACTACCTCATTCTCTCGCCTCACGTCATTAAACTTACATTCCACATACTCTGTCTTGCTTCTGCTCACTCTGAACCCTTTAGACTCAAGAGTTTGCCTCCACATCTCTAATTTGTCATTTACACCCCCTCGAGTCTCATCTATCAGAACTATATCGTCTGCAAAGAGCATACACCACGGCACCTCCCCTTGAATACGCCGCGTCAACACATCCATTACTAATGCAAACAAAAAGGGACTAAGAGTAGATCCCTGATGCAATCCTGTCCGGACAGTGAAATGCTCTGAGTCTCCTCCCGCCGTCCTCACCTGGGTTTTCGCTCCCTCATACATATCCTTAATTACTCTGATATATGCCTGCGGTACTCCCCTCACCTCCAAGCATCTCCACAGCACCTCCCTGGGGACTTTGTCGTAAGCCTTTTCCAGGTCGATAAACACCATGTGCAGATCCTTCTTCCTTTCCCTATACTGCTCCACCAACCTCCGTACCAGGTGGATTGCCTCCGTCGTCGAGCGGCCGGGCATAAATCCGAACTGGTTTTCCGAGATGGACACTATCCGTCTCAGCCTCACCTCGACCACTCTCTCCCAGATCTTCATAGAGTGACTCAATAACTTAATCCCCCTATAGTTATTGCAACTCTGAATGTCCCCCTTATTCTTATAGAGAGGGATCATGGTACTCCACCTCCACGCCTCGGGCATCTTTGCCGTCCTGAAAATTTCATTAAACAATCCAGTAAACCACCTTACCCCAGCCTCTCCAACGAACTTCCAAAACTCCACCGGTATCTCATCCGGCCCCGTCGCCCTACCCCTACGCATCCTGCGGACTGCCTGTCTAACCTCTTCTACCTTAAAGCGTCTACAATAGCTAAAATCCCGGCACTCCTCTGAGTGCTCCAGTTCCCCTAACACAATAGCTCTGTCCCCCTCGTCATTCAAGAGCCTATGAAAGTACAACTGCCATCTCTTCTTTATGTGGCCGTCCTCCACCAACACTCTACCGTCCTCCCCCTTAATGCACCTCACCTGATCGAGGTCGCGACCCTTCCTCTCCCTGGCCTTAGCGAGTCTAAACAACTTTTTCTCCCCTCCTTTCCCCTGTAACCCTGCATACAGGTTCTCAAAAGCGGCCGTCTTAGCTGCCGTGACCGCTGACTTCGCCT